>NC_028453.1:16599441-16679467 GCF_000263155.2 Setaria italica
GCACCTCCCCGCTGTTCTCCAAAGTACACATCCTTGGCAGGAGATTGTGTATTTGGAGAACAATAGGAAGGTGCTGCCGAAACTCTATCTCGGACCGGAATAGACCATGGATACTAAACCCACCTACACATCCTCCGGCTGTGCAAAAAACGTGGACAATTCGAAACAAATACGATTATAGATATGCAAAGATCTGCATATTTCCAAACGTATCTCTTTCGAACGGGAGACGCCTAACTAGGTTACGTGATATACGAACATTATACAGAAAGACAAGTGTAGCATGCCTCACCTTGCTATCCTGCAAAGTGCCGAGTCGAGGACGGTCCTTGTAAGCCTCTCTTGCAACAAAAGAAACAGAGCACTGTTTAAGTCAAAATTTCGGTAGCAACTCCCCTGCATGGGGAGGTTTCCAAAACCTGCAACATAATAAATGGCACGATAGCCGACAACCACAATCTCACCAAAGAGATGGCACGATGGCCAACAACCACAACCACCTCTCTACATTAAATACCACACCTCTATTCTTTTCAACATTTTCTAATTTCCACTCTTCATTCTTCTCTAATTTTCTAAATTCATGCCTCTAATTTCTAAAATAAATCCTACCACATCCTACCACTTCTCTAGTCTTTTCAATATTTTCTAATTTCTAATTTCATACCTACCGAAGGGGTGACGGAGGGGCGACGGCCACGGACAGAGGAGCGGGGGCGGCCGGGGGCCGGTGCGGCGGCCAGACGGGGGCGGCCGGAGTGGGCGCGGCCGGAGGCCTGGAGGGCGGCGGCCGGCGCCCGGGTTCCGGCGCGGGGGCGGCGCGGGGGCGGCCGGGGGACCGGAGGGTCGGCGGCGCGGGCCGGGCGGCGCGGGGGAGGCTGGGGGGCCGGCGCCTGGCGCCCGAGTTCCGGCGCGGGGGCGGCGCGGGCGGGCGGCGGCGGTGCGGGCGGGCGGACGGGCCGGGCGGGCGCGGGCGTGGGCGTGTTGTGCCTGCTGTGCTGTGTTCGCGTGAGGCGCTAAGTGTGGGTGGAGTCGCCCGCTTTGCCGAGTGCTCCCGATCTAGCACTCGGCAAAGCCTTTGCCGAGTGCTAGATCAGGAGCACTCGGCAGACAATTTTTTTTTCGGATTTCAAACTGCGGCTGACAGATGGTCCCGCGGCGAGGTTTGCCGAGTGTCCAAGGGATGACACTCGGCAAACAGTCTCTTTGCCGAGTGCCCTCCTGTGACACTCGGCAAATAGGTACTGTTATTTCATGTCCAAAGTGGTTTTAGTAATTAAAAGTATGTAAAGTTTGCAAAAACCTAGTCAAATTCACTAAACATTACGTATTTCATTTTTTAAGTAATATTATTCCATTATTTCATGGATTTATAGCTCATATTAACTTTATATCTATTAAATTCATATACGTGCAATTAATGAATAAAAATTACCAAACGGATCCGAAAAATTCCCAAAAATTGACATGAACCAATCTATGTTCTCTATGGTCTATAAAAATAAATTTGAACTCAATCACAAATTTAAGTATCGATTCGACTCAAAATCTTACCGGATCCTTCCAACTTCCACGAATCCTCTCCGGAGATGCTTCGAATTCTAAGCATCATATGTCAAAACTTGTGCGAAACCTTGTCAATTTTTTACCACAGCCTCTGCATATGAAATCATAGCATCTTGGAAAATCTCATGATTTTCAAACTTTGTTTGTATTTTTGAGAATTAAAAAATCATTTGGCACCACGTTCGTAGTCGTGTTTCCTTAACAAAATGTTCGAAATTTCTTTTCATTTTTTGGGTGAGACCTCAATTTGGACTTACTAACATGAATATGATTTTTCCACTCATATTATTCCATTATTCCAATCATCTGTAGTTCAAATTTGACTTAAATCAACAATTTACTCTAAATGAAATTAATTGCTTAAATATAGCAAACAGGTCAATAAATAGTCCACCTTCTACCATGCAGTGCCAAATACCATACATGTGGAGTGTAAAAAGTTTCGAGGGTGGAGGAGGGAAAATTTTTTTTGGTTTGCCGAGTGCCCCCCGTCGGCACTCGGCAAACAAGCAAGTATGCCGAGTGCCACATGTTGACACTCGGCAAACATGCATGTTTGCCAAGTGTCCCCCGTCGGCACTTGGCAAACATTTAACGTCCGTCACGGCCTCCCGTGACGCCGCACGTGCAGTTCACATGCTCGAGAGTTTGCCGAGTGGATTTTGTTTGCCGAGTGTTTTATGGGAGTTTGCCGAGTGTTTTTTTTGAGGCACTCGGCAAAGGTTGTTTTCGCCGAGTGTATTTTGTTTGCCGAGTGTTTCTTGGAATACACTCGGCAAACTTGGCCTTTGCCGAGTGCCCGCAAAAATACACTCGGCGAAAAAATTACACTCGGCGACTTGACTGTTTCCCGTAGTGCTAGAATAAACCTAAATGTAGATGTATTTTGTACAAAGTTATCGTTAATGCTCTGTCTCCTCAAGAATTGATAAGTTTTTAGATGCTAGTTCAAATCACGCCCTTTTTAACTCTAAACCTTTACTCTTAATTACGCTCGCTCTCAATCTGGTGCCATTGCCACCTACCTTTCCACTTTACGTTGCAATGTTATTTATGATATGTTTGGATCCACTACCTAATTGGTAGGTAGCTAATTTTAGCTATGGCAATCCAAATGGGACAACTAATTTTTAGCAAAAGCACTTATAACTACTCCCTCTTTATTAAAATCTAGGTCATTCATTTGATATTTAGATATATAGATTTTACTACACCTAAAACTGATTTGTTAATTTATCTGAAAACTGCATTGTTTCTGTCGTGGTGTGTCCATGTTTAAATCTTACAAACGTGTTGAAAGAAACAAAAGACACAGCAGCCGCGCAAACTGGGCTTCATTTCTGCGTTCCTTCACTCGTTGGGACAAGAGTACCCAAGAAAAGATTTGCTATTATCGCCGACAATGGCATGGCAATATCTCACAATGACTTAAACAGTGCGACGCACTAGCTGCATGTCACTGTGCCAACATGTACCCGCCGTCTTCGTCGCGTGTCCACTGCACCCATAAAGTTGCAAAGGGACCCAACAAAGATGCTGAACCGGCCATGGCTCATGGGCGACGGGCTAAAACAAGGGGGTCTCCTGTTTAGCCAAAAGGATGCCAGCATCTAGCTCCACGCATTGGCATCTAGCGCTTGCACAGCGTACTGAATTAACAGTGCTTGCACGGTTTGGATTCCGCGTGAATGGACAAGCATGTTGGACGACAGTACAGAGCACGAACAAGTTAAGCATCCTGTCTGGACATCTGACCCCGTTACCATAGTAACAGAAGTTGACAACGTCGCTGGCTTCATTATTGTACTGTCGTTACTTAACCGTGTTTTAGGACCCCACAAAATACTCTGTTTATTTGCAAATAGCGTTAATGTTGCCCTTGAGATAGTTTTTTTAAGGGATAAGCTCCGTTCCAAATTTTATAGATATTATTATGCATCTAGACATATAGATGCAAAACGACCTACAATTTGGAACGGAGGAATGGAGGGAGGATCTATGATTTACACTACTCTCTCCGTCCCAAATTACAATTCGTTTTGACTTTTCTAGATACATTATTTTTGCTATGTATCTATATATGAGTATATATCTAGGTGCATATCAAAAGATATGTTACAAAATGAAATAGTAATTTGGTACGGAAGGAGTATTTTGCAAATTACCATTTGTTGTGAAATGATGAGAGCCTGCTATTTCCCTTTGTATATATGCTTGTAACCGGCATTTGACAAGTATAGTGGAGTTTCACCTTCTCTGTCCAATTAGAATAATTGGTTAAATAATGGCTAAAATGCAACAGCGCATCCGGCCTTTTTTAAACGTGCACTGTAGTATATATAAAAGTGCATGGATAGATAGTCGATAACATAAACTTAAACAAAATCTTGACTAGGAAATTATTTTGATACGAAGAAAGTTTAGTGTGCAATCCTAAAAACATATTTTTATTGAAAAAAAACTGTGCCGATGTTAAGGTGGTTACCGCCCCGAAGCACTCCACGTGCACGGCTGCTCTCTCCTAGCCTCGAGACCTAGAAGCCTACGCCACCACCAAGGTTCCAAACTGAAGCCTGCGCGGTGTGCTGTGTTCACTGTTTATTGGACTGAGGGACATTTGGTTCCCGTGGTGAACTAAAGTTTGCACTTTTTAGACCCCTGTTTGGGAAGGGGGTGTTAAAGTTTAACGCCCTAACACTCTCAAATGAGGTGTTAAAGTTTAACGCCCTAACACTCTTAAACACGTTGGAGTGTTTGGATGGATGGTTAAACTTTAACACCTTTGCTGGAAAATGACAGCATTACGCCTCAATTAATGCTCTTAATGGCTGCCTAATACCCCTGTGTGCTTCCTGTTTGCTATGGCGCTAAGTCCTGGCGTTGAGTTTTGGCACCAAGTCCTGGAACGGTTGCTGTTGCTGCTCTTATGTTTGTTTTTTTTCTCATTCGGCCAAATCAAAGAACTGAAGGAGAAAAAACATTGAAATTATTTGCATTGTCCTATAAACATGATACAACACAAAGATTGCACAAAGGTTGTCAATATCATTACAACACAACCATACAAATAATCTACGATTTGTTGTACAAACCATTAGCTAATTCATCACGAAATGCATTCATATTACAATCTTCGTCCCCAGCTTGGGTATTTGTCGCATGTCCTTCGTAGTTTGGCACTTCGACCATGGGAACGTAATTTTCATCCCGATCACACATACCGAAGGCCCTATTGGCCATATCATTCTCTCGAATGAAATTATGAATCGTCATGCATGCTACTATTATTTTGCTTTGTTTGTGCATTGGAAAACTTGGTATACCCAACAAAATCCTCCACTTCATCTTCAACACTCCAAAGGACCTCTCGATAACATTTCTAAGGGACGAATGTGCGTAATTAAAAGCCTCTTTCGCACCTCTTGGCATTGGGCCACTCCTAAACTCCGGTAGATGATACTTGGTACCATTGTAGGGTGCAAGGTAACCCGGATGGTTTGGATATCCCGAGTCAACTAGATAAAATTTGCCTACAAATGAAGACAATTTCACAAGGTTAATAAAGTTAGCACGATTTATTGTACAAATGAAGACAATACAAGTACAGAAAGAAGTGTACTTGCAGGAGGATGCAGAAACTTGTCACCATATTTGGTTACAGCATCACTGAAGACTCTCATATCATGAACCGAACCAGGCCATCCACTGACAACAAACATGAACCTCATGTCGAAATCACAAATAGCCAGCACATTTTGTGTGGTTTATCCATGTTTCCCGGTGTACTGAACCACCTTATCATTTAGCACCACAACTGGTACATGCGTCCCATCTATAGCTCCTATACAATTGTTGAAGTATGAGGCAAAACAACGGTTTTTCAATCTTTGGTGCACGGTCTTAAATTCTAGGTCCTTTAGCTTAATAATATCCACTACTAGCTTACGAACACTACACAAAACACTATCGAATGTATGGCTTATTGTTTCTAACAAACCGGTGCTCAACTTATCTAAGGGATTGGGGTGCGCCAATTATCCAAATGAACATTCCTAAAGCCTCCATCGTTGATATTCCTCTAGTTGCCCGCAACCCATAGGTGTCGACCAACAAGTCATGCAGCTGATGAAATAATGGGTTTGACATCCTAAACATGTTAAAGCAAGAGGTTCTGCTAGATAGTGTTTCTTATACCCATTCTTTGGAGTTTTGTCCATGTAAGTATCACAGTACATACCAATCATGATTGCAGCCTTTAAGATGTCCTGAGTCCTTTTACGATGATATTTTCTCATCTTCATGAAAGTACGAATCTCTTTTGAAAAGTCTTCATCAGATTCACTTGAGGAATGCTCATCGCCATCCTAAGTCAGGAAACGAAAACATGTCAGCCATCAACCTTTACAAAAGAACAAGCACAAATGTAGCATATTGAATCCATAATTATAACAAATAGGCACAAATGTAGCATATTCAATCCATAAAAATAACAAATAGGCACATATTTAGCATATTCAATTCATAAAAATAACAAACAGCCACATATTTTTAGCATATTCAATCCATAATTATAACAAACAGTCACATATTGTTCAAACAGCCAGACCTAGTACATAAAGGAACTATAATTTTTTAAATAGCCACAAGCACTACTTAGGATCACTAGCTACTGCTAACTCAACAATATTGTTCTCTTTGCAATATCACTTCAAGTGAAGCAGCCTTCCTTCAGGAGTAGGTATGTTGCAGAAAAATTCCCTCTCATAGGGATCTTTGAATAGGTGTCTGCCTGCATAGAACTCTACAGTATCTAGGGTTGCTCCACATTCCAAAGCCAACTGTTGACACTTCTTAACAGACTGTGCCATCTCTTGCATAGGGGTCAGCTTCTATCTTTTCTCATTGATACTGGTAGCAAGAGTCTCCCTGTGGCGGAACCACCTCGGATTAGCTTGATTAAAACATGGTTAAGTTGCCTAACACGCGACGCTCATGCCTTAACCAAGTTAACACGAAGTGCCGTCGGATTTCATCCGATTTAACCACTTTAACAGGACCGAGTTAGCAAACTCACACGAAGGTGAGCGGTTTCAGAGAATACAACAAGTCCACTGAGTTAAACAATTTGACCATTTTAGTTCAACAACAAAACAAACATCAGAGTTTTACAAGGTTCAAAGGAAGATGACAGAAGGTAAATAAGCGGAAGCTAAATGTAGGGGTCGGACGTCCTTGGTGAGGCCAGCCAAGACATCAGTGATCCCTCTCCTCGCCGTCCGAGGAGGGATCCCACTCGACCGTCCAACCCGGAGGGAGTTGGGGCGGCCAAGTGCCAACAGGAGAAGACTCAGGAGCTGCGACTTCACCTGAAAAAGCAAGCCACAAACAAGGCTGAGCTACTAAGCTCAACAAGACTTAACTGACCAGGAGTAAAACTACTCCACCACTCCTAGACATGCAAGGCTCTTTGGCTGAGGGGTTTGTTTGCCAAAAGCACTATGTATATCCTTATTTTCAAGTTTTAGCTCAGATTCTAAGTTCATTAACCGATTTAAGTTGGAAACTTACTCTAAGCAAACATAGATCCAACCAAAGGTATATAACATCATCAGACCATGTCATCATCAGATTCCTTTATTACTCAGTGTAGCATAGCGATCAAGCAGTCTCAAACTGTGAGAGGCAGACAAATCGATTCGAGTTCTTTAACCATGCATGGTGAACCTAACCTCACGACATCCACGCACCACCGAGGTCGCTTCCTGTGTTGGCCTTCCCCATCAATTCCCTAACCCGTGTCGGGCCCATTTCCTTTGGTGCAAGGTTCCACAGACCCGGCCTCTACCGTTCTGTGACCACACTTGCCACCACATGCGGCCGCAGGGGAACTCCGTTCCAAGGACAATGGGGCGACCACTCACGTCTAGGTTCAATCCGGTACTAGGCTTCCCCATCCCATACTGAGTATGAGGTTAATACTTTCAAACACTTGATCACGAACACCATCACTGTCGGGCCTTAACAGATTACATAGATAGACGGGGTGATCAGCCGACCACCAAAAGTTAACCAGAACCCTGCCCCGTCCATCATCCTTATAGTTGTAACAGAAGAGAAACAACCAACTCCTAGAACTCGCGAGTGACAGGAAATCACTCGACTTTTACCGAGTCCTATTTTAAGCATTGCCACTACTCGAACCCAACAGACTAGTGTTCAGATCAAGGGAACTAAGTCATGCATCTATGGTTGCAAACAACTCCTATACGTAAATGCACAAACATGATGAAGAAGGCATGCGCAAATTTGGGAAACTAGGGTTCATGCTCCGGGGCTTGCCTTCAAGCGAGGAGGAAGGGAACTGGTCTTCTGCTGGGGTGGCTTCGGCTTCTGGAAGCGGTAGCATGGCTACAGCTCCGTCTTCTGGCGCCGGGTACAGCTCGTAGACGCCGTCAGCGAGATGCAACTCTACACGAATGCAAATGCAGGAGTTAGCACTTAGACGGTTATTTCAATAGCAACACTTGTAAGTTAAAGCTCGGACACTGGTAGCAAAGCTACAGAAAAGGTGGGGAAGTGTACTTGGGTTGGTGGAGAGCAAGATAAAAGGGTCGGATGGGAAGAAACTTATAATCTGAAACTTAGACTAGAGGAATAGTTGTGCTGGGGGTCCTCAGACTTAACGCAGAGAAGTCCCCAATTTTTACACATATACCCTCAGGTCAAGGAAAAGGATACAGCCGAGTCCTCGAGCGAGGCGGAAAAAGGGTCGGCGAAATAGACAGGGTTGGGCGAGATGGAGAAAGGGGTCGTGTGGACAGACAGGGTCGGGCGAGACAGAGAAGGGGTCAGACGAACAGAGAGGGTCGGGTGAGATGAAAAAGGGGTCGGGCGAACAGATAGGGTCAGGCGAGACGGAAAAGGGGTCGGGTGGACAGACAGGGTCGGGCGAGGCGGAAAAGGGGTCGGGTGGACAGACAGGGTCGGGCGAGGCGGAAAAGGGGTCGGTAACTTACCTTTGGTTTAAAGGTGAAGCTTGGGGTCGGGAAGGAGCAGACTGGAGCGGAAGGACTGGAGCACTAAGGCTTGGGCAGTGGCGATGTCCAGCGGTGCACCGGCGGCGGCGGTGCTTCTTGTGGACAACAAGCAAGCTTTAGCATAGCGCGGAGGAGCAAGCGGCTTGGTGGATTGGGAAAGGCGGGTGTTGAGCGGAGAAGAGAGTTCCTCAGGAACTTAGGTGGCAGCGCTTGAGCACGAAACAGAGGAACGGTGGTAAGGCAGCGATGGCGAAGGGGACTCCGGTGGGACTCTGGTATTCCCTTTTATAGCTGCGCGGGGAGAGAGAGATGGAGCAGCACGAAGACCGGGAAGAAGTGATGGAGTTGTAACGCCCGTAAAATACACCCGGTTAAATCACCCGTTAAAAACACTTTCCAAAATTTTTTTTTCCGACCACTGAGCTCCGTCAAATCAATTCCTTTCCGCCGGACCCGCCGTCCCGGCACCCGACGTCGTCAACCCTCTTTTTCCGTTCCCCGCAAATTTCGCCGCGTGCCGTCCAATCCATCACGCGAGCCGTCTAAATCCCGCCATTTTCGCTGAGCTGCCCCTCCCCTTTTTCTTTTCCTCTCCCTTCCCCTTCCTTTTTCTTTTTTTTTTCCTTTACTCCTTCCTTCCTCCCCTCTTCTTCTTCCTTCTCTCTCCCTCCCTCTCTTTTTCTTCTGGCGCAGCACCTCCTGGCGCCACCCGCCTGGCGCTACGCGCCCGCCGCCTGGCCCACCGGGCCGCTCGCCCTCGCCCGTGCCTCGGGCCGCGCACGCGCCCGGCCGCGCTCGGTCGCGCCGCGCGCGCCAGGCCGCGCCGGCTGCGCCGCGGGCGCCGGGACGCGCCGGCCGCGCCGAGCGCCCCTGTGCGCCGCCGAGCCGTCCCTTCGCCGCCCCTGTGCGCCGCACCATCCGCCGGCCACCTCGCCATCCCCCCCCCGGCGCATTTCCCCACAAGGTCGCCGCCCCTGTGCGTCCTCGACGACCACGCCACCACGCCATCCACGCGCAAGCTCGCCCGGGCACGCCACCGGCCGGAAGTTCCGGCCACCATTATTGCTACCGCCGCCCCTCCCTTGCCGGCCTATAAAAGGGAGGGCCACGCCCGGCCTTCCGCAGCACCACCGCCGCCGCCAGTTGCCGCCGCCCCTCCCTTGCTCCCCTGTGCGCCCGACCGCCGCCGCCGCTTGCCTCCGCCGCCCCCTACTGACCGGCGCCGGCGCCTCTCCTCCCCCCATCGCCGCCCAAGGTGAGGGCCCAAAACGGGCCCCCCACGCCACCCTCTCCCTCCCCCATCACTCGGCCGCGCCGCCGGCAGGCAAGGCCGGCCGGCCGCCGCCGGTCAACGCCCACCCCCTCCTTCTTCCTGTTATGGCCCAAGGAGGAAGAAGGAGATAAAAACCCTCCTCTCCCGATCTAACCCTCAAGTTTTCCCTATTCACGAACAAGTCCTCCCACCATTCCGAAAATAATTACAAATAGGCCCTCGCTTTCGCGGTTTAGTCCTAAACCTCCTTTAAAGCCCCTAATACCTCTTTTAAACCGTCATTTCATGCGCCAAATTTCCTCCGATTAACCCCAAATTCGACCACGGCCTCCTCTCATATATTTCCGCCGAGGCATATCAAAATCCCACGAAAATACCCTTCCTACCTATTTTCCGTTCATGTTTCCTGTTCGGAGCTCATCGGGTAAAACCATTTTTCTTTTTATTTATTGTGTGCTTGTCTGTGTGTGCCGTAGATCGCGGAGTACCCGAGGAGGAGCGCGAGGAGGAGTTCGACCGCGAGCCCGAGCCCGAGGACCAGTACCGCGAGCAGGAGCTCCCGGAAGGCTTTGAGAACGGCAAGTCCAATCTCACCCTTTGATGCATATTTTAATACCTAGCTTTTCAGACACAACCTATTGGCCTGTTTTATAAAATGCATATTGTTTTATCGCAAGACATGGTTGGATAGCCACCCCTTGATTGTTATGACTATTCCTTGTTGTCCCATATTTATCTCTAAATATGAGTTGCTCTGTTTAGATGATAAATACTGCTAGAATGCTTAGGAACTCATTATCCAAATTCAAACATGACTACACCTATTTACTCGGAAAATAAATGTGTGAGTATGATTAGCGGAGGAGTTGGGTTTTCGGGTGTTAAGAGGAGTGGTGGATGAGATGGATGGGTGTTTCTTGTGTGGAACGCCGGGTTGATGGGCTCGTACCTCAGTGGTTGAGCAGTGTGGGAGATATCCATCTTGTCATGACTAAGGACCGAGTTGATGTGTCATCCTGCCTAATTCCATCATCGTACAACCACTCGACCGTTGTATGGGCAACGGCTTAGCATAAACCCCACTAGCTAAACTGCTAGGCTTCGGGTGTGCTGGTGAGCAACGGGAGGCCTTGGAAAAGGACTAAGCTCTGGGTGACTTAGGTCCCGGTTACGGCCCCATGGATGGGTTGCTAACCCCTTGAGCGCTCTTGTGTTGACTAGTCAGTGTTGGCTAAGGTGGGTAATAGCTTTGTTAGGATCCGTACCGACACTAAGGTGATCGCGATACGGTACCCTACTTGTGGGAAAAGTGTACAACCTCTGCAGAGTTAAAACCTATCCGGGTAGCCGTGTCCACGGCATTGGACGAGTTACGGCTCGGTCACACAACTAGCTTTTGGGGATGACTGGTTTTCTACTGCGTGTGTGGGTGCGTGGAGTTTTGGAAGTGTCCGGCAGGTGGTGCCGTGCGCTATGGCGGACGGGGAGTCCGGTAGCGACAAAACTTGGATCCTTTGTGTAGGATCAACCCCACTTGATATATTGTTTACTAAAATGTTTTTGTGAAACTTCTTTGAAATGGAACCCTGCATGTGTTTAAAATCTAGCTTTACTGCAAATAGACCATGGCTTATTCCTTGATTATTCTTGTGCATACTCTGTTGTATCCCCTCCGTGGATGGGGTTGGGCTTGCTGAGTACTTTTGTACTCACCCTTGTGTTGTTACTTCAGAGGAGGATCCGGACTTCGTCGCCGAGGACTTCGAGTAGGAGGTTGCGTCTGCACCCAACGCTGCCTGTGGTGTTGGCCCTTTTGCAGGATGCTTCCGCTGACGCTTAGCTCCGATTGCAGCCCGGAGTCCGACTGGACTGCAACTTGGATTTGTGTTGTTATCGCTTTAGTCTTGCTTTGGGTGTGGCTTGCCCGCCCGCTCCTTCAGGAGTTGTACGGTTTCTGAACTTTCTGTTGAATAAATGTGTTATCAGCCTCCTGGGACTGATAATTTGGATCACATTTAGTCTCTACTTATGTGGGGACGCTTCAGGAGTGCGCTGCTATGGCGGCGATTGAGTAACGAGGTGGCAGAACAGGACTTCAAGGATGACACCTTCGGCCATTGGGCACTGGAGACAGGGCGGCGCAAGCGCAGTTTTGCGGGTGGTTGCGGTTTGGCGGACGCGGGCGTCGTCGTGCGGCGGATCTGATGGGTGTGATAGGGGGAACGACGCTGGAAGCGAGGTTGCACAGGTGATAAGATAGGCGGGCTGCGGCTACGCGGGCGAGCGCGAAGCAGCGGTCTATCGGGGCGCAGCTCTGGCAAGGCGGAAAAGGAGCTGTCGCAGCCGGGGTCGGGGTTGGCGGAGGAGCAATCGTCGCGTAGCGCATCTGGGGTGGTGCGACCGGGGAGAGGCAGCGGAAAAGCCGGGAAGCATCGGGCCTTGCAGCCGGGGTCCCACGAGGTGATGATGGGCGCAAGCCGCGAGGCACTGCAGAAAGGGTTGCAGAGGGGCTTCCGCTGCGATTGGGGAAGGGGGCGCGGGAATCCATCCGGTCGCAACAACGATGAGCCAAATCAAGTTTAGGAAGAATTAAGTAGATTTAAATTAATAAGGGTAGGAATGGCTACTAGATTATTATAATCTTTAAATACGACCATTTTCTAACTAGGCTAACGTCCTACAGTCAACACGGCTCTGATACCACGTTTGTCACACCCGATTTTTAAGGACAAAATCGAGTGCATTAAATACATGTGCACCAGGATCAAGTTACACACATGTACGACAATAGTGAATAACAAAGACAGTGCTAAAGTGAATAAAGAGAGTATTAAACATATTACATGACCGAAAGTCTCAATAAAACATAGGCCTAATTTATTACGCAGCGGAATTCCAAAGACGACGACGACACCACAGGCAGCTGACTGAAGAACCGTACGCCTAGAACTCCTCAAAGTCGTGTAGATACTCCTCCAAATTAGCTTGGTCTGAACAACGGTTTTGCAAGGGTGAGTACACTTATGGTTGGTACTCAACAAGTTGTGGGGAATAGTGTAGTGTAAGGCAAATCAAGGTATGGCTAAGGCATAATTAGCATTTGCTTTTAATTAAGTTGGTCAAGTTTTATTAGCAATTTACTATGTATAAGTTCATACCACCCGAAATTAAACATGATCATAAATAAAGTAAACAACATATGCATGAAATGACAACAAGTTAAATCCATCTTCCGATAATATTATCATGTGAGGGTCCAGGCCGCTCTTAACCGTGAGCACGGCTGATCGATCAGTTTTACACTCTGCAAAGGTTGCACATCTTTACCCACAAGTCGCGTAAAAGTTCAAAGAACTTTGGACCCAACCATGCGGTGTTTGCAAGGCACCATACCACACTTCCGAGGTGTGATTGCATAGGGACGCTACGAGGCTTTTACAAAGATTCGCTAGCAATGTGGTAACCCGCTAAGGTTTCAGGTCGAAGCGGAACATAGCAGTCCCCTAGAGGGTATAGTGTCTTAGCCAAGCCCACTTCCCAAGAGAGCGACTGCTATATCCCATCAACGCCTCCCCTCTTGCCCTTTCGGTAAGATTACCCCAAACTAGAGTTTCTAATTATTCAGCCAAGACCAGAGCCATTTAGTCTTGTGGTAGCATTGTTTTCTTGGGTGGTCGCTCCATGTTCCGATTAAACAATAATGATCTTGTATTAATGAAAGGTATAACGGAAATAAAGCAAGATTAAACATTGTGTTTAGTTAATCCACCATGTACTAAGTAAGCACTAAGCATGAGCTACCCAACATAAAGTAAACCGGTTGGTCAAGGCAAAGGTAAATCAATCTAGGCGAACCTTAATTGGGACCCATCAATTTAATCTTAACATGTGCATGGCATAAATGTTGAGTACGAGTAAGTAAAGGTGTATAGGACGAAAAGGTAGTGATCAAGGACACGAATTGCCTTCTTGTCCTTGCTCCTTCTGTTCGTACTCCTCGAAGGCTTGGTCTTCAAATCCCTCAAACTGCGGGACGTTTACACGCGTCACACGAGCACATACAAGCAAACACGGGCAAAAAGTAAGAAACAGTACACCAATCATAATTAAACATAGAAAACAAGCATGAAAAGTTGATCTAAGCTTTAAAACGAACACGTGGATATAAAGAACGCGAAAAAAGGAGTTAAGATGCAAAAGATATGATTAAAACAAGATCTAGGGGCTTTTTTGTGAGAAAAACAAAACTTTTAGGGCCAAACCGCGAAAACCGAGGGCTTATACGTAATTATGCGTATAAACCGAAGGTTTAACGTGCAAAAACTCCAAAACGGATGGCGGGTTGATTTTTAGAAAACTCAGGGTTTAAAACGAAAAGAGCGAGGGCAGATCTGGAATTATTTTTCAACGCCATCTGGACCGCGGGTTTATTTGCGGAAAAGGCGGGGGCTTAAGTGGAAAAGTGACGCCGTGCGGCGCGGTTAACCGTTACGCGGTCGGATTGACTCGCTACGAGCCGTCGGATCTAGATCAGACGGTCGCGGTCATCGATGACATCGCGGCGGCGGCGGGAAAAAGACGGCCGACGGCGGCGAGCGGCGGCGAGCGTCCGGAGTAGGCTGAAGCGGCGCTCCGGGGCTCGGTTTGGCGCGGGGATTTCACCAAAAGTAAGACAAGGACGAGGCAAACTCGTTTGTGCCTTCGGGTGAGCCAAAAGGGCGGTGGAGCTCACCTAACAGCGGCGGCTTGCGGCGGAGGGAGGCGGCGGCGCTGGAGCTCGGGAGCTAGGGTTTGGATGTTGCGGGCGCGGGTGTGGGAGGCCGGCGACTTTTATAGGGGCGACACGGCAGGAGATAGAGGCGGCCTCGGTTCAAACCGATCGGGGAAGCGCCCACCCGGAGATCTCGCGTGGTGGTTGCGGGCGGAGGAGAGTCCGGCCGGAGGCGGGAGACGACAGTGGGACCCACATGTCGGCGGCCGCGAGCGGTAGGCGGGGTGGCTCAGCTTCGTGGGCTGGTGCGCGCATTCGCGGGACGCAGGGAAGAGACGAAGCGGAAGAAAGGAAGACGGCCGGCGAGCTGGGAAAGCGGAGGCTTCGCGGGCCGGCGAGAAGTGGAGCTTGCCGGAGGCACTGGTGCGTGGCTGGGCCGAAAGATAAAGAAGAAGGGGGAGGAAAGGAGGATGCGGCCCAGCAGCAAGATAGGAGAAGAAGAAGAAAAATAGAAAAGTAAAGTTTTGAAAATTTGGAAATTGAATTTAAATTCAAGCTTGATTCAAACTCAAGCACTCAAGGTAAATGCACCAGCATGAATGGACAATAAATTCCTATGATGAGTTAATTAAATTAAAGAAAATGAAATTAAATGCCTAGAATTTAAATGACACCCTAATTTGAGCAAATTTTAATGAATTTGAATTCTCTAAATTTTTGGGTGTTACAAATCCTACCCCCCTTAAGAAGAATCTCGTCCTCGAGATTCGGAAGATCCTGCAAAGAGATGGGGAAATTCCTTCTGTAACTCGTCCTCTCTTTCCCAAGTTGCCTCGTTCTCTGTATGGTGACTCCACTAAACCTTGCACATTCTGATCGTCCGGTTTCTTGTAACCTTTTCCAAAGTATCCAAAATCTTAACGGGGTATTCCGTGTAAGTGAGGTCATCCTGAACATTCAATTCCTCCATAGGCAACTGTTCCTCGGGGACTCTAAGGCACTTCTTAAGTTGTGAGATATGGAACACGTCGTGTACATCCGACAACTGATTAGGCAACTCCAGTCGATAGGCTACCTGTCCCGCTCTCTCAAGAACCTTGAACGGACCGATGAATCGAGGTGACAACTTTCCTTTGACCTTAAATCTACGCATACCCCTGATGGGCGAGACTTTGAGATACACATAATCACCTACCTCAAAGGTCAATTCTCTTCTCCTGGTGTCAGCATAACTCTTCTGTCGAGATTGTGCAGTCCTCAAGTTTTCTCCGATGATCTGGACCTGTCTTTCTGCCTCTTGTATTATTTCTAGCTCGAATAACTGACTCTCTCCTGTCTCACTCCAATAAAGGGGTGTTCTGCACTTTCTACCATACAAAGCTTCAAACGGTGACATTTTGAGACTGGCTTGATAACTGTTATTATAGGAGAACTCTGCATAGGGTAAACTCTTGTCCCAACTGCCTCCATGCTTCAATGCACATGCTCTCAACATATCTTCTAGTATTTGATTTGTTCGCTCAGTCTGTCCATCCGTCTGAGGGTGATAAGCGGAACTGAAATTTAGTCTTGTACCTAGAGATTCGTGCAACTTCTGCCAGAAACGTGATGTGAACTGAGTACCTCAGTCGGACACTATCTTCTTGGGCACACCATGCAAACACACTATTCTTGACATATACAACTCTGCTAATCTTACCCCAGAATGCGTAGTCTTTACTGGAATGAAGTGTGCTACCTTTGTCAACCTATCAACAATAACCCAAATTGAGTCGTAACCAGCTTGAGTGCGGGGCAATCCAACTATAAAGTCCATGCCGATTTCTTCCCACTTCCATTCAGGCACTTTTAACGGTTGAAGCAATCCAGCCGGCCTCTGGTGTTCAGCTTTAACCCTTTGACATATGTCGCAAACAGCTATATGTGCAGCTACATCTTTCTTCATTCCGGGCCACCAATACCTCTGCTTAAGATCCTGATACATCTTGGTACTTCCGGGGTGGATGGAATAGGTTGAATCATGAGCTTCTCTCAAGATCGTTTCACGGAGATTTTCCACATCGGGTACCCAAATCCTTCCTTTGACCCATAAAGTTCCCTGAGAGTCTTCTGTAAAATCTTTGGCTCTTCCTTCCTTTACCATCTGCAAAGGCTAGGTTAGCATGACCCTTCCAACTCAAAGCGTCTGCAACCAGATTAGCCTTACCAGGATGATAGTGAATCTCCAGATCATAGTCATTGATAAGCTCTAACCATCATCGCTGTCTCAGATTAAGGTCCTTCTAAGTGAAGATATACTTGAGACTCTTGTGATCGGTATAGATCTGACACTTAGTCCCCAGAATATAGTGTCTCCAAATCTTCAAGGCATGTACCACTGCGGCTAACTCCAAATCATGAGTCGGGTAATTTTGCCCATGTTTTCTCAACTGCCTGGAAGCATAGGCTATGACATGACCTTCCTGCATTAGAACACAGCCTAAACCCTGTCGAGATGCATCACAATATATGTCAAATCCTTTGTGCAGATCTGGCATTACCAATACTGGAGCTGTGGTCAACCTCTTCTTCAGTTCCTCAAAACTGGCCTGACATGCCTCTGTCCATTTGAATTCCCTTCCTTTTTCTAGCAGCGTAGTGAGGGGCTTCACTATCTTGGAGAATCCTTCGATGAACCTGCGGTAGTAGCCTGCAAGTCCGAGAAAACTCCTAATCTCAGTTACTATCTGCGGTGGTATCCACTTCAAAACATCCCTAACCTTGCTTGGATCCACTGCAATTCCACCGTCGGAGATGATATGACCAAGGAAAGAGACCTCCTTCAACCAGAACTCACACTTACTGAATTTTGCATACAACTGATGCTCCCTCAACTTCTGAAGCACTAACCTCAAATGTTCCTCATGTTCTTCCTCACTCTTGGAGTAAATCATGATATCATCAATAAACACCACAACGAACTTATCCAGGTACTCCAAAAATACCTTATTCATCAGATACATGAAATAAGCTGGAGCATTTGTCAGCCCGAACGACATTACCGTGTACTCAAAGAGACCATATCTGGAAGTAAAAGCAGTCTTGGGTATGTCGGACGGCCTGATCTTCAACTGATGATAACCTGATCGCAAGTCGATCTTGGAGAATACCTTGGCTCCTCTTATTTGATCAAACAGATCCTCAATGCGAGGCAATGGGTACTTATTCTTGACGGTTACCTCGTTCAGTGCTCTATAATCCACACACATCCTCTGAGTACCGTCCTTCTTTGGCACAAAGATAACTGGTGCTCCCCATGGTGATGAACTAGGCCGAATAAACTGCTTTGCTGATAATTCCTCTAACTGTTGTTTCAATTCTTTTAATTGCTCAATCGACATTCTATAAGGACGTTTGGAGATAGGTGCAGTACCAAGTAAAAGATCAATAGCAAATTCAATTTCACGGTCAGGTGGGATACCTAGTAAATCGTCGGGGAACACATCCGGGTAGTCACACACCACTTTGATATCTTCCAAAGATCTTCCAGCCAACTGATTAACAGCGCAATCTGCTGCTGAAGGTAGAGTAGCCACAAATTCAATTCTTTCCCCTGCTAGGCTTGTGAGGAGAACCGACCTTTTTGCACACTGTATCACTGCGTCGAACTTGCTCAACCATCCCATACCGAGTATCACATCAATTCCACTTGATTCCAACACTATAAGATTAGCCGGGAAATCTCTGCCGATTATCTTGAGGTTAACTTGGTTACATCGATATAATGCTTTCATGTTTCCCCCTAGTGAACTGACTAGCATATGGCGTGGCATGGTACTAATGGGCATGTTATGCTTAGCTACGTACTGTGCAGTAATGAAAGAATTGGATGCTCCAGAATCAAATAATACTGAGGCGGGTGCTGAGTTGACAAGAAACATACCGAGCACAACATCTGGAGCCTCCTGAGCGGTATCAACATCCACGTGGTTCAGCTTACCACGCACATAGTTCTGCTATCCTTGAGCGCGCTGCGAGGTTTGGTTCACGTTCCTTGACTGTTGCGCCTGCGGATTCTGTCGAGGAGTGTTATTATTCTGTACGGGGGTAGACGGCACACTCCTCTTAGGACAAGCGTTGGCATAGTGGCCAACTTCACCACACTTCAAGCAAGTGTTACCCACTGGAGCATTGGGCCTTACTGGAACGCCTGCAGGAGTCATCTGGTGATTCTGCGGAAAGCTGGGGCGCGGAGTCTGCATCCCTGGACGCTGGAACTGGGGGCTGGGGCGCTGAAATTACTGCTGAGCGGGGCGCTGGAATGACTGCTGCCCAAAATTCCCACTTGGACCCCCTGTGCGGAGCGATGTCCCTTGCTGGGGAGCAAAGCGAGGGCGAATGTTGCTTCCTGATGACGACTGGGAGTTAAACTTCCTCTTCATCTCCCCAAGCTCGTTTCTCTTGTGCTCTAGGCCAATTGCCTTGTCCAGCATCTTTTGAAAACTGGGGAAGGTGTGCGACATCAGCTGGTATTGGAGTGGTCCAATCAAACCATCCAAGAACAACTCCTGTTTCTGCTCATCATCGGCAACATCTTCAGGAGCATAGCGGGATAACTAGACAAACTTGCCCCTGTACTCAGTCACTGACATATTACCCTACTTAAGAGCAAGGAACTCTTTCTTCTTGAGCTTCATCAATCCGGAATGAATGTGGTGACTCCGAAAGTTAGTCCTGAATTCCTCCCAAGTAATGCCATTAGCATTGGCATGGGTGGTGGTGTAAGCATCCCACCAATCTGCAGTTGGTCCTTCCAGGCGTCCTGAAGCATATAGGACCTTCTCCCTGTCAGAACACTGGGTGATATTCAGCATCTTCTCCACGATTTTCAACCAGTCATCAGCATCTAACGGGTCTGGAGAATGTGAAAACGTTGGGGGCTTGTGGCTCATGAACTCCCTGTGCCTATCCCTTAGCGGCGGCTGCTGCTGGTTGTTGTTGTTGTTGTTGTTGTTGTTGTTTAGCTGAGCTTGTAAGGCTGCCATGGTGTTGGTCAGTCTGGCGAGAAGCTGAGTCTGGGCTGCTAGAAACTGCTCCATCCCTGCAGGTGCTTGTTGATTCTGCTGCGGAGTGGAGTTAGGATTGCTGCTGTTGTCCCTGTGAAGAGGCACTACGGGACGGTCAACTCCTGATCCGGACCTGGTGTTTACCATCTGAGCATTAGAGACAATAGATTTAGATAGGTGTCTGAAGGAATAACTGAGAAAGATAAAGTGACAAGATATAAAAGTAAGACAGATTCTGTTAGCTCCGTTAAATAAGATGTGACCGTCAGACAAAGTGTCCAAAATTAATGAAAAATTATCAAGTTGTAACTTACTAAATTTTTAAACCAACCCAACTAGAATCACCTCAATCGGACTTCTAGATCTTGGGTTACAAAATTAACAAGCTGATAGTGTCGGTCGACAGTTTCAGGTTCTGATTGCTCTACTAATTCGCATACATCTCCCAGACAGATCCTCCAAAAATTCTGAAAAATTTACAGGAAATACTCCACGAAATACTCCCAGACAGACTGATTTCATGTCATTTGGACTTATGTAGCTCGAGATACAAATAAAACAGTACTGACGTGTCAATTAATGTCGAGAACAGAGTTGAACATCGCGTAGCTTGCATGATAGATAGATTTAGACAAATGGAAGATCATGATTAAGAAAGATTAGAAGCTGATTTAGAACAAAACTAAAACCCAACCAAGCACTTTTATTACTAAGACCGGTATCGTGTGGCAATTACCCCACATACCGCACTCATTACAAAGATCCAACTCAAACATGTAACACAAAACCAAGCATCTAAGCACACTTTAATCTAAACACACTCGAGCGACGACTAACGATTACAAAAATTTAAGCTAAACACTCCTAACTCCTAGAGATCTTCTGCGGCAGCGCCGGGCGAGTCGTAGCGGGGACGCTTAGGTGACAGCGACGAAGCGGGAAAATCAGCATCCTCTTGCGGCGGCAGTGCCCCTGTCGCGGAAGCCACTAGCACATCTCTCTCCCACCTAACTTCATGAAGCTCCCGTTGAATCTCAAAGAGGTGGTTGTTTGTTTCATTCAAAGCGGTGAGAGTTGCCGACAAGTACTTGCGAAGAAAATCCATGGCCATGTCAACTCCATCATGAGTAGCTATGAAGGTTCTTGCTTCTCTACTAGCTCTAGATGGAAGGAACTGACGATATGTGTACTGTAGCTGTGGCCGTTCCTTGTGGGAAAGGACCTCAAGTGCCCTCCTAGCTGCCTCGGCAATGCCGGACTCCATGGTCCTCCTCATCGCCACATCATGGTGAACAGCCATCACCTCCCATCCTTTTTCATGCTCCTCACGAAGGATAACCTTCACCTCCCAAAAAGTGGGATAGCGAGGGTGGGTGAACCGAGCACACTTGTAGATAGCCTCATGCTGTACCCCAAGTGATGACAAGTCCACCTGAGTATGTCGGCCATGTGCACTCTTTGGCCATAGTCTTCCTTCACCCACTTGATCCATCTCTCGAGCTCGGAATCTGGTTCGAGCTCTTCGTTCGATAAGTCGACGACCGGTACGGGCGCCGGGGTTGGTGCAGGTGCTGGTGCCGGTGCTGGTGTCGGTGCTGTCTCCTGCTCCACGGGCACGGCGTCCTTGTCAGTGTCATCCCCCGGGTGCTGGAAGTAGTATTCTTCCTCTTCCTCCTTGTCCCTAGGCTCCATGGGATGATACGATGCGATACCATGACGCGAGGGACGGGTGCTCTTGCATGCTGTCAACCGGGTGCGAGCCATCTAACAGAAAGAAAGAAGAAAATTTTTAGAATAAAATTTTGAACGAACCAAGATGATAATAAAATAAAAGATTAAAATAGCAACAAGGATGAGACAAATCAAGTTTAGAAAGAATTAAGTAGATTTAAATTAATAAAGGGTAGGAATGGCTACTAGATTATTATAATCCTTAAATACAACCATTTTCTAACTAGGCTAACGTCCTACAGTCAACACAGCTTTGATACCACTTTTGTCACACCCGATTTTTAAGGACAAAATCGAGTACATTAAATACATGTGCGCCAGGATCAAGTTACTCACATGTACGACAATAGTGAATAACAAAGACAGTGCTAAAGCGAAAAAAGAGAGTATTAAATATTATTACATGATCGAAAGTCTCAATAAAACATAGGTCTAATTTATTACGCAGCGGAACTCCAAAGACGACGACGACACCATAGGCAGCTGACTGAAGAACCGTACGCCTAGAACTCCTCAAAGTCGTGTAGATACTCCTCCAAATTAGCTTGGTCTGAACAGCGATTTTGCAAGGGTGAGTACACTTATGGTTGGTACTCAACAAGTTGTGGGGAATAGTATAGTGTAAGGCAAATCAAGGTCTAAGGCATAATTAGCATTTACTTATAAGTTGGTCAAGTTTTATTAGCAATTTACTAAGTATAAGTTCATACCACCCAAAATTAAACATGATCATAAATAAAGTAAACAACATATGCATGAAATGACAACAATTTAAATCCTTTTTCTGATAATATTATCATGTGGGGGTCCAGGCCGCTCTTAACCGTGAGCACGGCTGATCGATCAGTTTTACACTCTGCAGAGGTTGCACATCTTTACCCACAAGTCGTGTAAAAGTTCAAAAAACTTTGGACCCAACCATGCGGTGTTTGCAAGGCACCATACCACACTTCCGAGGTGTGATTGCATAGGGACACTACGAGGCTTTTACAAAGATTCGCTAGCAATGTGGTAACCCGCTAAGGTTTCAGGTCGAAGCGGAACATAGCAGTCCCCTAGAGGGTATAGTGTCTTAGCCAAGCCCACTTCCCAAGAGAGAAAGTGCTATATCCCATCAACGCCTCCCCTCTTGCCCTGTCGGTAAGATTACCCCAAACTAGAGTTTCTAATTATTCAGCCAAGACCAGAGCCATTTAGTCTTGTGGTAGCACTGTTTTCCTGGGTGGTCGCTCCATGTTTCGATTAAACAATAATGATCTTGTATTAATGAAAGGTATAACGAAAATAAAGCAAGATTAAACATTGTGTTTAGTTAATCCACCATGTACCAAGTAAGCACTAAGAATGAGCTACCCAACATAAAGTAAACCGGTTGGTCAAGGCAAAGGTAAATCAATCTAGGCGAACCTTAATTGGGACCCATCAATTTAATCTTAACATGTGCATGGCATAAATGTTGAGTACGAGTAAGTAAAGGTGTATAGGACGAAAAGGTAGTGATCAAGGACACGACTTACTTTCTTGGCCTTGCTCCTGCTGTTCGTACTCCTCGAAGGCTTGGTCTTCAAATCCCTCGAACTACGGGACGTCTACACGCGTCACACGAGCACATACAAGCAAACATGGGTAAAAAGTAAGGAACAGTACACCAATCACAATTAAAAAGAAAAAACAAGATTGAAAAGTTGATCTACGCTTTAAAACAAACACGTGGATATAAAGAACGCGAAAAACGGAGTTAAGATGCAAAAGATATGATTAAAACAAGATCTAGGGGCTTTTCTGTGAGAAAAATAAAACTTTTAGGGCCAAACCGCGAAAACCGAGGGCTTATACATAATTACACGTATAAACCGAAGGTTTAATGCGCAAAAACTCCAAAATGGACGGCGGGTTGATTTTTAGAAAACTCAGGGTTTAAAACGAAAAGCGCGAGGGCAGATGTGGAATTATTTTTCAACGCGATCTGGACCACGATTTGATTTGCGGAAAAGGAAGGGGCTTAAGCGAAAAAGTGATGCGGCACGGCGCGGCGCGGTTGACCGTTACGCGGTCAGATTGACTCGCTACGAGCCGTTGGATCTACATCTGACGGTCGCGGTCATCGATGACATCGTGGAGGCGGCGGGAAAAAGACGGCCGACGGCGGCGAGCGGCGGCGAGCGGTCGGAGTAGGCCGAAATGGCGCTCCGGGGCTCGGTTTGGTGCGGGGATTTCACCAGAAGCAAGAGAAGAACGCGGCGAACTCGTTTGTGCCTTCGGGTGAGCCAAAAAGGCGATGGAGCTCACCTAACGGCGGCGGCTTGCGGCGGAGGGAGGCGGCGGCGCTGGACCTCGGGAGCTAGGGTTTCGATGTTGCGGGCGCGGGTGCGGGAGGCCGAGAAGGGGCGGTGACTTTTATAGGGGCAACACGGTAGGAGATAGAGGCAGCCCCGGTTCAAACTGGTCAGGGAAGGTGGCGCCTACCCGGAGATCTCGTGCAGTGGTTGCGGGCGGAGGAGAGTCCGGCCGGAGGTGGGAGACGACGGTGGGACCCACTTGTCGGCGGCCGCGGGCGGTAGGCGGGCTGGTGCAGCTTCGTGGGCCGGCGCGCGCGTTCGCGGGCTGCGGGGAAGAGGCGAAGTGGTGGGCCGCGTGGGCGAAAAGAGTTGGGCCGGCGAGGAAGAAAGGAAGACGGCCGGCGAGCGGGGAAGCGGAGGCTTCGAGGGCCGGCGAGAAGGTGGAGCGGGTCGGAGGCACTGGTGCGCGGCTGGGCCGAAAGATAAAGAAGAAGGGGGAGGAAAGGAGGATGCGGCCCAGCAGCAAGATAAGAGAAGAAGAAGAAAAATAGAAAAGTAGAGTTTTGAAAATTTGGAAATTGAATTTAAATTCAAACTTGATTCAAACTCAAGCACTCAAGGTAAATGCACCAGCATGAATGCACAATAAATTCCTATGATGAGTTAACTAAATTAAAGAAAATGAAATTAAATGCCTAGAATTTAAATGACACCCTAATTTGAGCAAATTTTAATGAATTTGAATTCTCTAAATTTTTGGGTGTTACACAGAGCACGCGCGTCGTACGCCCAGAGCACCGCCGCCGTGTGGCACAACCTCACCAGCAACACCACCTCGCCCAGTCGCCGGCCGTGACAGGATGGGTCGACGCGCCCCATTCCCCAGTTGTGTGCAACGTCGCCCTGCTGCTCCTTCGCCCCGTCTTGTCTCGCCCGAGGCCTCGCCGGCCGCGCCAGGCGCTCTGCGCACAACCCCGCCGCCGCCCTGGCCACTCCACGGCTGAAGTCGGTTGCCGCCGCGCCCGGTGCTGCCTTGCACCCCGCGCGCAATCTGCCCCACCAGGATCTCTGGCCGCACCCTGACGCCACTTGTCCGTCCCGTTAGGACCTGCCAGGCGCTCTACCCACTCGCGCCCCGCAACGCCGCCACCTCCGCCAACTGTCGCACCGGCCGCAACAACTCCTCCCCCGCCTCGCCAGTAACGTGCCCTGGCAAAGCCGCTCGTCCCACGCATGCTTGCGTTGCTTCGACTGCACCTGTCACCTCGCCTGCCGTGCCCCTCTTTCCCCTCTGTCCGCCAGTGGCGTCGTCACCATTAATGGCCACGACAGCACGCGCCCCGCTCTCCTCCGGACCACCGACCAGCCATGAGGCTCCGGCACCTAAATAAACCCCTCACTAGCGCTACCGCGCTCCCCTTCGCCTCTCTCCCTACTCCAGCTAACCCCGTCCAGACCCTCACCCGCTCGCCAAAGCTCCGCCGCCGCAAGCTCCTCTGCTTTGCGCTCACACACCGCCGCGCGAGCTCACCGTGAGCTCCCCCTTCCGCTCAACCCCGTACCTCACCGACACCACCAGCCGCTTCGCCTCCCTCTCGCGCAGCTATAGAGCCTGCTTGTTGCCCACGAAGAGCGCCGCCGCCACCAGAACACCGCCGGACTCCGCCGCCACCCGAAGCTTCCCGTCCTTCCAACATTCCGCCCCGACCGAGCATCCCCGTCGCCCCCAACCGCTTCAAACCAGCCCAAGGTGAGCCCGTAAGCCCTCCCGGCCACTCACCGTCCCAAGGCCGCCGGCGCATCGCCGGCATTTTTCCCGCCTGCCGCCGTACGCCGTCGAGGACCCAATTGTGATTGGGAAAGTTAAATCAGGGGCCTTAGTGTTAAAACCAAGGACCTAGGCATGATTAAATTCTAGACCTAGGGGCTAGACTGTAAGTTTGCTGCGGGTTATCTTTTTAAATCGGCAGAATGTATGTTTAAATTTGGAAATTTACTAAAATTCGTAGAAAATTCAGAAAAATGTCAAACCAATTTTGCTAGACTCAGTATAAAGTGTAGTTTCTAATAAAAATATTTCTGGCACATGTCTCTGCTAGAATTAAGGGTATGAGTTTTAATTCTTGTTTAAGCTGTTTAAATCATAACAAATCACAGAAAAAGGATAAAAAGTTAAATCCAACTCTCATGTGTCTATTTCAGATAGTAGAAGCTTGGAAAAATGATTTGGAGCCCAGCTTAGATGTTTAATCCTCTGTTTAAATTTTGCCATGGAAATCTAAGCTTGTTTTTTCCTTTTTGCATAACAATTAAACCAGAATTGAGAAAAATATGAAACCTTTTGGATTAAGTCAGTGGTGTAATATAAATTGTGGGAAAAATATGGAAACCCACCAGAAATAAATAGAGGTACCATTCTCCTATTTAGGGAAGACAAATAGGGTGAATGTATAAACAAAGATGCCCTTCACTAAAAATTATGAAAAAATTCATCAAAGGCTATTTATTACTCCTATAACTCACTGTTAATAATTCATGACCAGTTTCATTAAGGCTTCTGCTATAATAATGTTTAAGTATAAGCTACCTTAAGGTAATAAAGGTAATATTGGAAGAGATACAAAAGAACATTTAGAAATAGGATAACTTTCCGATCTAAGGTTTAATAAAGTTGAGGTGTATATATGTACACAATCGCCATCAAATCCACCCTCAGCTTATACCACACCCCACCCTCCTTATGTGAATAAAGAAGGGTAAAGCCTTGCTTAGGTGAATGTGGCCCTAATATAGCTTCTTCAACACTAACTCGTGTTTTACGTCCTATGAGCAAGTTGGGAATATTAACTTGATGCATTGCATTTCGTGTAGAGTTGAACCTCGCAGACGGGACATACGAGCTTCACCCGGCGCCAGAAGAAGGAGCCGTAACTGAGCTGCAGCCCGCCGGAGCCGAGCCCAAGCAAGCCGAAGACCCGTTCGCTACCTCCCCGCGTGAAGGCAAGCCTCGGAGCATAAATTCCTATGTTTAATTACTTGCAATATATATTGGTTGTTTTGATTGTGCATTTACATTCCTAGGAATTGATTGAAACCATAGATGCCCCTTGATCTGAACACTAGTATAAGAAGTCGAGTAGTTGCAATGCTTAATAGGACTCGGTAAAAGTCGAGTGATGGACTGTCACTCGTGAGTTATAGGAGTTGTTTGCTTTCCCTTTTGTTACCAGTCTAAGGACGATGGACGGGGCAGGGACTTGTGAACTGTTTGGTGGTCGGTGGATTGTCCTGTCTGTCTACATGAAATTGGACTAAGGTCGAGATGTGATAGTGTTCGTGATCAAGTGTTTGAAACTACTAATCTCATACCTAGTATGGGATGAGGAAGCCTAGTACCTGATTGAACCAAGACGTGAGCGGTTCGTTCCACTGTCTCTGGAACGGAGTTCCCTTGCGGTCGCATGTGGTGACAAGTGCAGTCATAGAACGGCAGAGGTCGGGTCTATGGAGCCTTGTACCAAGGGAAGTGGGCCCGACATGGGTCTGGGAATTGATGGGGACGACCGACAAAGGAAGCAACCCTTCGTGGTGCACGGATGTCGTGAGATTAGGTTCGCCATGCATGGTTAAGAAATTCGAATCGAGTCATCCGCCTCTCATAGATTGGGACTACTTGATCGCTATGCTACACTGATTAAGAATGGACTTCATGATGATATTAATATTAATGCTTGTCTTAATTTGTTTGGAAACTATGCTTGTTTAGTATAGTTGCTAACTTAGATGGGTAAATGAACTTAGAACTTGTGGCTAAAATATTGAAAGGACCTACTCTAGTCACTTTTGGCAAAAACAAACCCCAAAACCAAAAAGCTTGCATGTCTAGGTGCTGGTGGATTAGTACCACAGGTCGGTTAAGTCTTGTTGATCGTAGTCGCTCAGCCTTGTTGTGGCATATCTCTTTCAGGTGATGTTGACGCCTTTGAGCTTGCTGCAAGTGGCACTTGGCCTCCCCAGCTTCCTCCTGGGTGGACAGTCAAGTGGGATCCCTCCTTGGATGGTGAGGATCGGGATCATTGATGTCATGATTGGCTTCGTCATGATGTCCGGCAATGACGTTAGCTTCTGCTTATTTATTTCTGCTGTTTGAATTCTACAACTATGTTTGAATTTCGAACTCAATGTTGTAATAATCTTAATGCACTTGTTTAATCTGGATGATCTATTGTAATCTATGAAACCACTCACCTTCGTGTGAGCTATGCTTTCTCGGTCCTGTGTTAAGTGGTTTATCGGATGAAATCCGACGGGCTACCAAGTTAACTTGATTAAAGTACATGATCACGTGTTAGGCGACTTAAATGGGCTTTAGCTAAGTTAATTTGGACAGTTCCGCCACACCGCTCTCCTACCCGCTGCCATCGCCTCCCAACGAGCACGGGAAGTAGCGCGCGAACGGCCCCGCCTTGGACCCCGACCCCGACAGCGCTGGTGAGCCGGAGGACCTCCGCCGCAGCATCTTTGGCTGGCCCGCTCCTGCCGCCACAGATACAGGAGGAGGAAGGCCTGGGCGTGGCCGGCCACCATGCCTCCCACTGCCACCGCCCCTGCCGCGGCGCCCAAGCCCCGTGCCCGCCGGCCGCCGCCGGCCTCACCGCCCTCCTGCTCGGCCCCTGCCGCTGGCCTCCCTCCCGCCGCCCTCCCACCTGGCCCCCGCCTCCATCGCTGCCCACTGCCTTGCTGTCAGCTTGCTCCATCTCATCCCAATGCTTTAGCACGTCGTCAGCACGTTGTCATTAAAGACGGCATCGAGCTCATCTGCGTCCTAACGAAGGAGAAGCTCAGCACTACGAGTCCAGAAGACAATCTCATCTTGCGTATGCATCTGAATTCCAGAATGGAAAAAGAAAAGGAAGTATGCCTTGCAGAATGTTGCTCAGGGTAATGGTGGAGCAAGATGGTTGGAAGTGCACGGGAAGGAGAGGCTGGAGAGGAGTGTGTCCTCTTCGAGCAGGTAGCTATCAGGCCAAGCACTTGTCCAGAATGGCCACAAGCTGCTGCAAATAAAGCTACCAGAATGGTGACGGGGAGGGGAGGCCGGGAGGGAGGGGTACCAGATAGTGGGTAGCTGGGGTAAAACGGTTTTTGTTCAACTGCATTAATGAATTTTAATCCACTTTATTTATGGAATCAAATAAGAATGGGACTAAAGTTTAATCCACAGACTAATTTTTAGTCATTTAATCCATAGAGTAATTTTTAGTCACGAACTAAAGGAACAAAGTCCTGAGGTCGCCTTCATAATTGTGGCAATAGGCACACATCCATCTCCTGCCAGCGACGCTCAGTTCGTGTGTGCCCCGTTGCTGGAGGTAAGCTCTTGCTGCAAGAGTGCCACCGAGGCACGAGGACTCGAGGAGTGGTTGACTCCAAAGCCTACCTCGCACCCAGGCACCAGCACATGAGCACTGCACGCAACCCACAGTATGCATTTTTTTAAATGGAAAAAAGCATCCAGATTCATCCTCGTTGCGAGGAGGGATCGAACCTTAATTATTACAAGTAATAGCGTAAAAGCTACACTCATACAAACAAGTCTGCAAATAAACTAAATTTTAAACTGGCCCCACAGTAGGTATGATATGCAATATAATACATGGCATGAGGCAGGAATCATCGCAACTCGTGTCAGCAAGCCATAGAGATAAGATAATAGACGAACAAGAGAAATATGGAGAAAAATATATGCAAAAGGAAATAAAAATTTAAAGCTTCGTCTATGCCCCTCCGCTATTTATTAGAATGTCGTGGAGCAAGTTTTTCTAGGAACAAGACTAGATATATGCCTCTTTCTTAAGCGGCGATATAGTGTAAATTTTTTTAATCTCCTCAGATTGAGCGGCAGCAAAAAAATTAATGCTCTCATGCATTCGTGCGAATACCATTTCTAACTTTTGAAAAAAAAACTATAAGTGTTGATCCACAAGCAACCTTTTGAACCGAATTATCAATAATATTATTAAATATTGAATCGCCTTTAATTTAAATAAAAGTGATCGAAGTGCCATTTGAAGCTGCCAAGCATCCTGTAAGCTGATTGGCCAAAAAATACATAACAAGAAATAGAATTAACAATTGAATCTATGGAAAAATCATACTCATGTATATCCTAATCAATTATAACAATGTAGAGTTAAATAAAATTATAGAAAAAGACAATTATGTTATCAGATAAATGAAAAGAACTAATTACTTGTTCGTGCCTGCTAAACAGAGCTCCCATATTCCATACGGATGAAGTAAATTGTAATCCGCCGGACCAACAAATCTACTACGTTACTACGTACGTCAACCTAAGTTCCATGAGGTTGAGCCATAGCAAGTCCCCAGAGATGAGAAAGCAGCAAATGATATAGATTTCATTTGTAGGTAGTAAGGAATTGTCTTGCCCCTTTGTCTATCCATATATAGATATGAGATAAAACAGAAAGGTAAGTATCCATGCTACCATGTGATATCAAAGATCAAAGGATTCACATCAATCAATTAATCAGATCATTTCGAAAAAGGAGGTATTGAGAGGAAGTAAATTGACGTGCATGCCTATTAGGAAAGAAATTAATGTGCATTGCAATTAGTTTAGGAAAGAAATGTTAATTGCTATTGCCATACAAGATAGAAAAGAAATACTACTTGCCATGCATAGCCAAGTAAAATTAGAGAAGGAAAATTGACCCAATTGACGCTATGGATGGAAGGGATTGATTGATTCATTAATTGATTGGATGTCGAGCTGAGATATAAATAAAACAAAAGGAAATTATCCACGACACCATATGATATCAGCAATCAAAGAATTCAATCAAACAATAATTAATCAAGTCATTTTGAAAAAGGAGCCCCCGAAAAGAAGTAAATTGACATGCTTGGCTATTAGGAAAGAAATTGACATGCATTGCAATTAGTTTGGAAAGAAATGCTAATTGTTAATTGTTGTACAAGATAGGTGAGAAATACTACGCCATTAATGGTTAAGTAACTTAAAGTTAGAGAAGGAAATTGTACTCACTAACGCTATGAACGGAAGTCATTGATTGATTGGGTGCGGGAATTTTAGGTGGCCGGGAATGTTGGGTATAGCGGGTACAAGAAATAGACGTGGTGAAAAAAAAACCATTTTGGCAATTTTCTTTGATGGGCTAGGGAAAAGTTGGAAAAAAAGTCAATCCTTTCGATCTGGCAATGGGCCCTACATGAGAGGTATTAGTGGTGAGAGACGACTGTCTGGTACCGCTACAAGAAAAACCTGCCGACCTATGATGAATAAAAAAGTATTATAAACACGTTTTTCCTTAGAAATCGTGATTTATGACGTGGGAGTGACAAAAATCCTTCGTCATTGGTCGAGAGTCATAAACCGCGACTAGTGACGTTCCTTATTTCGGTGCGTCATTAAGATAATGACGAATGAAAATTCGTCCCACATGTCGTCATAAAACTGTTTCGAAGGTTGCCCCACGTTGGATAAGAATCTAACATGGCTTCGACGTGGCAGGAGTGTTATGACAATTTTGGCTTATCACAAATTTTAAGACCGGTCCATGTAGGAGCCTTATGAGTCCATATTGGCAGGTTGCACCATGTTGGGCCATTTTTTAGCTCATTTTAGGTTTGCACGTTATTTTTTGAACTGAAAAATTTTGTTGCACGCCATTGGGTCATTTTTTTCTAGGTCCTAGACCATCTAATCAAGAGCTATTGTAACATTTCGCAGTACTATATTGGGTTATTTTTTCTGGACCCTAGCCCATTTGTCACACCCTGATATTTTTGGATTTCAGGATGTGATTAGAAAAATAATTAAACAATAATTTTCTCATAATTTTGAAATTTTTCAAACATTTATTTTGTTATCAGGAAATTTAGTATATGAAAAAAAATTGGTTGTTTTTCTGAATTAAATAAAGTTGTTCTCTATGTGTTGTATTCATGATGATGTATTTCCAGCGTTTCATGTGTGCAGAAAGTTTTAAATGCGTTCAGATGATGATTAGGTTCCTTAGATAATTTTCCAGGTTATATTAGGATTTATTCTCATTTCTCTAAAGCTAAATCTAATTTTTGGAAGGTTACAGAATCCTTTTTATGAGTTCCAAGTATATTATTTGGACTCCTTGTGTCCCACTTTATCTATGTGATTTTTCCCAGAATTTTTAGGATTTTTTAGATTTTTTCGTGCTTTAAAAACATTATCTAAATTTTTCTGGATCCTTTTTTCTTATCCGCGTCGAAAGAGATCGATGTTTTTACACTGAAAATATTTCCGAAAATAATAAATCTAAATCTATCTTTCCGGACGGACCGAGCCTGTGGGCCCGACCCGCGCTAGCCTGTTCGGGCCAGCAGCTGGGGCCCAGCTCCTCACCGCTCGTGTCCTGGCGGAACACAGCAGCGCCGCCGCCGCCAAGATGTGCCTTGGCGTGCGCGCCAGGCATCCTTGGCCCCCTTGCCTATTTAAGGCGAGGCCCCGGCATCGTGCGCCCCTGATGCCGTCTCGACCCGCGCCCTTGCCTCTCCTCGCGTTGGAGCGTTGCCACTTGGAGCCAGGGGAGCAGGGCGCCGCCACGGCCGATACGCTGCTTTCGTCGGCCGCCGGAGGGAGTCGCCACCACGGGGAGCTCTGCGACGTCGAGGTGCAGCTCCGCACTAGTGCTCGTAGCCAATACCCGACCGGCACGCCGCTTCCACGCGAATGCCGAGCTGCCCAGAGCGGAGCGCCGCCGGCCATCGCCGTTTCGCTACCACTAGTAGAGAATTGGGCTTTAGTCCCGGTTGGTAGGGTGCAAAGATCCCGAAAATGCATCCGGGATAAACCAACCGGGACAAAAGGGGGGTCTTTTATCCCGGGTCACTCAACCGGGATAAAAGACCCCCTTTTATCCCGGTTGGTGTTTCCAACCGGGATAAAAGGGTTCGAGGATTTAATCCCCTTCCAGCCACCTTCCAGTCACCTCGTTGGGGGACCTTTTTATCCCGATTTGAAACACCAACCGGGATAAATGACCCCCTTTTATCCCGGTTGGTATTACAAACCAGGATAAAAGGCTCTTGACCCTTTTATCCCGGTTGGTGTTACCAACCGGGATAAAAGGGGGGGTCTTTTATCCCGGTTGGTGTTTCAAACCGGGATAAAATACCTCTCAGAGTCTTTTTTTCCCACTAGCCTTTGCAACCGGGATAAAAGGTCCCGGTTGGTGAGCCCCCCACCAGTGACCGAGTTTTAGTCCCGGTTGGTGAACCTTTTGTCCCGGGTCAACTTTAAACCGGGATAAAAGGGGACGGATGGAAAGTCATTTTTCTACTAGTGTACGTCCCACGCCCGCTGGAGCAAACCAGCACCGCTAAAAGCTTCACGAGGTCGAGCCGAGCGCAGCCAGCCTGTTCCTGTCGCTCGCCGGTTCACTGGAGTGCTGCCGAGGTCGAGAAGGGCCGAGCCGCCTGTTCCACCGTCCGCCGCCGGGCCAAATTCCGGCCATCTCCGTTCGTCTCCGTCCGTGGTGAGCACGCCATCATGGTCGTCGTCCTGCACTCGTTCCGTTTTACTGCTCACCCATGTCTTTCGTCTCTCCAAGCAAGGACGACCGTCGCCTGACGTAGCTTCCCCATGCACTCTGCAGTGCAGACCAGACCCGGTCATGCAGCGACCGTGCCGCTGCTCGACCCCTCCTTGCTGGCCCAGTCATGTGCGTCACCTCCACGGACCCGCCGTGACCTGCGTTGCCGCGAGCCGTGCCAGCGGACGCCCTCATTGTCACCGTCCGTCTCGCGTCTGGCCGAACTCGCCATGCTCACAGCTGGTGAGGACCTCTGCATGCCAGTCTCCTCTCTCTCGTCCGTGCTGCCTGCTCCCGAGAGCTGTATGTGCCATCTCGTGCAAGCAAGCAGTGCCATGCGTACCTATGTACATGCAGGCAAGCAAGGCTCAATACATCTGTGCATGCGTACAAGCTAATTACTTGGTCACGTCATAGCTATGCAATAATATAATTATGACTTTTCCTATAGCAAAATGATTGGCATGTGTGATGTATACTTCATGTAAAATCAAACATCCGAAATCTCTCGTGGTATTCATCGTTCTTGATCCCTAAGATAATCATTTGTTTCACTAGATGCAATCCTCCCCGACGTCATCATCTTTTTTCCCATCATCATAGTTATGCTCATCTTTTATTTAATTCCTTTCTCGATTTATTGCTTCACAGTGACATCATCCTTACGTCATGTTCAAATAGCTATCTTTTTATTCTCAAAATCCATATCTTATTCAATTCAACTCCGAATTCAGCGATTCTTGTCCTCATGTGTGATTCGTAGAATAATTTAAAATGCTTTACTTATTCTATTTTGATAATTGGTGTATTGTTTTTAGTTGTGATTATTTTGTTTGCTTTGTATGCTTGTGCCCGATGATTGATGCGAGTAGAAGGAATGTTGTTTCAGAGCTTTGAAGAACAAGAGGTGAAGAATCTGAGCAGCTATTCTTTGAAGAAAGGCAAGTGTATCCTTATGCTTTTATCCCAATAACTTTATTTAATCACTTTTACATTTGCTTGCATTTAACATTGATGGGTCCTATTAAAATTTGCCTAGTTTTTATGATCATTCCTTGTCTACCTGAGTTTATCTTTCTGTTGGGTAGCTATGCTTAGTTGCTATAATTGGGTTACGGTGGTTTTAATGAACTCAATGATTAAACTTGTTTTATTTATGCTGTACCTTTCATTAATAAAAGATTACCACGGTTAATTGGAACATGGAGAACCATCCAGGAAAACAGCGCAACCACAAGGCTATGTGGCTCTGGCTGGGCTAATTAATTAGAAACTCCAGTTTGGGATGGCCTTACCAAAAGGGCAAGAGGGGTTGCATCGTTGGGGTATAGCCCGGTCCTCTTAAGTGGTATTCTTGGCTAAGGTACTGCACTCACTAGGGAGGGTTATGCTCTGTTTTGACTTGAAACCTTAGTGGGCTACTTCTTATTAGGGAATCTTTGTAAAGGCCTCATAGTTGATCCCTAGCAACTCACCTTGGAAGTGTTTAAGAGCCTAGGTATCTTGGGTGACATGGGAAACACGACTTGTGGGTAAATGTGTGCAACCTCTGCAGAGTGTCTAAAACTGATCGATCACCCATGCTCACGGTCAAGAGCGGCCTGGACCCTCACATGACTAATCTATCAGAAGTTGAATTAAATTATTGTTATTTATTGTTGTTATCTTTATTTATGTTCACGCTTAATGTGGGTTGGTATATACTTCTACCTTAGGTGCTAATAAAATTTGACCAACTAAAATTTGACCAGAACTTGTAGGCTAAGGATGTGAAGATACTTGGAGTGCAAGTCAAGGAGGCTGGGCGATTCAAATCAGCCTGGATATTGCGGGGTACATCCGACTCGGGTTACTTTCCATGTGGTAACCGACTAGATTAGATTCAAATCGACTTGTAACCCTAGGTCGTCAGCCTATATAAGGTGGCCAAGGGCGCCTCCTGAGGCCTTCCGATCTATTCTTCGCACCCGCGCAAAGTAATATAAACTAGTAAAACACAGGATGTCGGGTATTACTCTCCGGAGGCCCAAACCCGACTAAACCTTCGAGTTCTTGATCTTGCAATCCTTCCTGCCTACAAATCTACCACTTGGGTAACCCCCTGGTGGACTACCGGGCTACTAAATCCGACAGTTAGCACACCAGGTAGGGGCGATTGTGAGATCCTCCCCAGCGAGCTCAATGGCATCTCGCCCCAGCATCATCTTCCCCAAGAGCATGAAGGATATCCTTGCCAACCCGATCTAGGTTCGCTTCGGGACCATGGCGGCGGATCCTGATTTCGCCGCTTCCTTCATCAACTCGGCATCCATGCTAGCTTGGCGTTCGTTGAATCTACGCCGGCAGAACAAGACCTCCACTCGAAGACCTTCATGCCGCTCGCCCAGCAGATCGGCGACCTCTCCCTCTCTGAGAGGATTCCCAACATCCTTGCTGTAACCTGCCCACCCACACCCTCCGACCTGATTGCAGGGCTAGATCACATCAGTAACACCATTTCTAAGTGCATCAACCTCTCCTAGATAGTGCTATGCCCAACAAGATTGGCGTAGGGTCCTTTCCGCACCTGCTTTGGTCTGAGGAACTCAGCTGCTGTATTTTCCACGAAACTCGCGCAATCTCTTCAGATCCAATATGAAGACCTACCCGAACCTGCCTAGTTTCCAGACTATGGCGAGTTACAGATCCCTTGCATCGTCCTGACTCTGAACCCTTATAGAAACGACATCGAGACCAACTCCACCATGCCAGATCGTGAAGCCTTCATGGTCTCCGCCGATGATCCACCCATGGATGGCGAAACCTCTTCTTAGGAAGAAGGTCAGAATGCCAAGAACCGGGACCGTGCGGTACGGTGCCCACGGGAGCAAGCCAATGCCCACCAATGCCAACAACTTGCTGCTAATATGGGAGCTGAGGCAGCAGCTGACTAATGTCGAGCACCAACCGCCGCCAACGCTGACCCACCGCGCGCCAACGATGGTGACAATGTCAGTGAGGACAGTGGCCGGTATAGACGTAGGTATCCTATGCACGCCCACAATCTACAACATCTTCACCACACCCCAGGCTAATCTGGGGGCCACATTCACTTATCTGGAAAACCTTCCAGACTTGGTGCCACTCCGGCAGATCCGAGCACGTATCTGAGTCGCCAACGCCCAGATCGAATAGCGGGCTCGGAGTCGGTCAACACACTCCTGGTCAACATCTACCCGGCACTCTTGAAGCCAATCCGCTCATAGCAGATCCGGTCACCACCGAGGCGACCACGGTAACCGCGCGGGAGGTCGGCTGGAGCCTGTCCATGAAGAGGAGGTAGAGCAACCCGCCAACAATGCCCATCAACTCGACAACCACGACAACCGCCGCTGTGGCAGGAGAGGCGATGGCGAGAACCGTGGCAGACAAGATTGGCAACATGACCTTCGCGAATAGTTACACAACCACCGCCGCCGCACTGAGTACAACCACAACTATGGTGCTCCTAAACTCAACGGCAGGCTAAACCGCGACATAGAATGGGAGGACCACCGACGCCAAGAAAAGGAGATGCATCGCCGTGATGACTACGACCGCATGTACTATGGCGCCCCTGAAGACACCTACATCCCACTTAGGTGCAACAATGGTGGACCCCCTAGGGCACCACTCGTCGAATACAACCTCGAGGACGATGACGACACGGTGATCGATAGTTTCGCTGCCTTCACTTCCCACCTCAGGGTCGTTGAGTGGCCTGCCTCGTTCAAGCCGGCTATCAATGAAAAGTACGATGGCCGTCTGGACCCCACTATATTGCTCAAGACGTACATCACCGTGGTGAAAGACACCAATGGCAATTACGACCAGATGGCTGCCTAGTTCCCGGTGGAGATGGGTCCCGTCCCTCTCCTGTGGCTAGACAACCTCCCGCTGAGTAGCATCAACACTTGGGGTTAGCTCACTAGGGCTTTCACCTAGAACTAGCAGGTTACCTATAGGTGACCTAGAAACACGGAGAATCTTGGACAAGTCCGCCAATGGAAGAACGAAACTCTCCGAGAGTACATGAATTGCTTCTTCGAGAACCGCAACAAGCTGGCCAGCATCGAGGACCGTGACATCATTAGGTACTTCCGCTCTGGCCTAATGAATCGCAACATATTCTGCAAGCTGTATGAGGCTGCCCCCAAGACAGTCGGGTAGATGATGCAGCTCATCAACCTTCAGGCCGACACAAAGGAGGCGGCGCAAGTACAGTTCCAGGGCAACAAGCATCATCAGAACAATGACCACAAACCACTGACCCATGAGGAATACCAAGCATGACCAGAGTCCTCCTGACTTCAAAAAAGGGTCCCCGATGTCCTCACTGCTGAAGCCGATCCCGCCAGACCAACCACCTTCCTCCGGGAAGAGTTTGATGACACCTTGAATGCTCCGTGCCCCTTCCATAAGGATGCATGTCACAATCTTTGGGATTGCATAGTCCTCAAGAAAGAGCTCAGCGCCCTGATGGAGTACAAGCGAGCTCGCTGCAACGACTACCGCAGGGATGACAATAGTCATGACAACTGCCACCGCGATGACCGTGGCGACCGTCGCCGCAACGATCATCATGACTGCCACCGCAATGACTGCGACCACCGCCGTGATGATCATGATGATCGTGACCGCCACCATGATGACCGTGATGATAGTGGCAACCGCTGACATGAGGACCACAATGATCAGTACAGAGTGGTGCGCCATGACCAGCCAAACCCAGACGCCCACCGGGCTGGCACCGACCAGAACGTGGAGTTCCAGCAACCGAACCATCAAGTCAACATCATCATGGGCAGCCCCAAGGCATTCTGCAGCAACCGCAAACATAGGCTGCACCAGCGAGAGGTGCACTTCGTCTCGATATGGCCAATCCTGTATCTGCGCGCGGTCAGAGATGCCCATAACCTTCTCTAAGGAAGATCACTAGGTACACATTCTAGATCCCAGCTCCTACCCATTGGTGGTCTACCCAACCATAGACCTGGTGATGAGGAAATAACCATCAGTGATACACCCACGCCAACACATGTACCAGTTTCTGGTCCTATTACTCGCGCCCGTGCTTGTCAACTTAATCATCAAGTGAGTTCATTTTTGAGTTCCTGTCCATCATATTTAGACCATGCAGACATGTGCACTCTTGTTTTGGTGAGGAATCAGGGAGAGGACCAAAAGGGAAAAGGATTCGTGCAGGCTGGATTCGGACTGCAGGATAGCACCAAATTGTGATGGTCACCACGGTTGCATACGGACTCGGATTAGGGCATTCAAGTACGTCATGGAATTCTTATGAAGTTTATTTTTCATATGGATCTAGATTCAACTCCATATCTATTCTGAGGTGGCCACAATGACCGAATTACTACCAAGGGGTTTTTCTGTCCAAAGGTGTTGTGTCGCCTTATTTTGGCCCAATAGGTTGTGTATCAAGTCGGGTCCATTAGGGACACATCCTAGGGATGGAGCATGACCCCCACACCTTGGTGGTTGTCCTCCCACCTTCATATACCCTTAAGCCATCAAAAAGAATAGTTGGATTTTGTTTAGATTCAATTTAGCTTTTGCTACATGCTTGTAAGTGTGCATGCTGGATCAGCCGCCCGTCTTCTTATCTTCGGAACCCCACCATTATTGAGATTGAGTTTGAAACCTTCATCTACATATAGTAAATTCAGTACTTGTTATACTTGTTCTTGCTAGTTCTTCGATTGCTTGCAGGACGAGTATCTAGTGGTTGGGTGACGCGCTCCACAAGATCGCGGCAGCCATTGGAGGTGGTGTATCGGTTGCTAAGTCGCAGCATCCTTGGAAGGCTGTAGTTGGGTAGTGAACGTCGTCTCCATCCACCAATTGAGTTATCCCATGCCCTCTCATCGAAAGATCAGGAATCAACCCTAGCGGGTTCTTATCACTTGGCTCTCCTCTCCAAAGTGCAGGGGGCTTAATATCATCTTCACCGAAACCCTGAAGCACATGGACTTCAAATTTTGACCGCCTCTAGCCCTACGAAGACCCCTTCTACGGCATCGTGCCTGGCAAAGGATCCTATCCTATTGGCTGAGTTATTTTGCTAGTTACCTTTGGCACACCCGACAACTACCGTACGGAGCACCTCACCTTCGAGGTGGCCAACTTCAAAACTTCCTACCATGCCATCTTTGGCAGACTCATGCTCGTGAGGTTCATGGTGATTCCGCATCACACCTACCTCGTCCTCAAGATGCTGGCTCCATATGGTGTCCTCTCCATCTACGGTGACATTGAAACATCATACAAGTGCGACACGGAGGCGGTACAGCTCGCTGAAGCCCTAGAGTACTCGGCCAAAGCCACCACCATGCTCGCCGAGGCCTAGAAGGTGGACCAGAACCAGCTCACAATCCCAAAGACAGAGTCGACACCCACAGTGCCGCAGCCCAATCCGAAGCTTGAGAAGATCTGCCTTGACCTGGAAGACCCCTCTAACATAGCCCTCATAAGGTCTGACCTATCCCCCAAATAGGAACTCACGCTCACCAGTTTCCTCTAGGACAACTCGGAGATATTCTCGTGGAATCCATCCCAATATGCCCAATGTCCCACGGGAGCTTGCTGAGCACTCCTTGGAATTAAGCAAGACAGCAAGACCAGTCAAACAAAAGCTTCGCCGTTTCGCCTGACATCGCAAAGAGGCCATTAGGGTAGAACTCAATAAGCTCTTAGCTGCCGGTTTCATCCATGAATGTAAGCACCTTGACTGGTTAGCAAAACTAGTCCTTGTAAAAAAGAAAACCAGTGAATGGAGAATGTGTATCGACTATACCAACCTCAACAGGCACTGCCCTAAGGACCCCTTTCCTCTTCCGCGCATCGACCAGGTCGTAGAATCTACGGCTGGAAGCACCTTACTGTGCTTCCTCGACTGTTATTTGGGTTATCACTAGATCGCCCTCAATCCTATTGACTAAGACAGAATGGCGTTCATAACACCCTTCGGCATCTACTGCTATAACACCATGACCTTTGTGTTAGAAAACACCAGCGCCACCTACCATAAGGCAATCCAGGGTTGCCTCAAGAAGCAGCTACACAGGAATGTCGAGGCCTATGTTGGCGATGTGGTTGTCAAGACTAAGTATGAGGAGAACTTTATAGCCAACCTTGTAGAAACCTTTGACAGCCTCCGAGCCTATCGCTGGAAACTCAATTCGGGTAAATGTGTCTTTGGTGTCCCATCTGGAAAGCTCCTAGGCTTCATGGTTACCTAGTGCGGCATCAAAGCCAATCCTGTCAAGGTTTACGCAATCAGATACATGGGGAAGGCAGCTAGCAAGAAAGGCATCATGAAGGTTACCGGCATGATGGCGGCCCTCAGCTACGTCATCAACAAACTCGACGAAAAGGGACTGCCCTTCTTCAAGGTACTTGAAAAGGTGGACAAGTTCAAGTGGGATGATGAAGCCAGCAAGGCACTCGAAGAACTCAAAGACTTCCTTTCCACTCCCCCCATCATGACAGCCCTGATCGACCAAGAAACGCTACAACTCTACATCTCTATAACGACGCACGTTGTCAGCACTGTGCTAGTTGAGGAACATGAAGAGCCCGACCATGCACACATGGTGCAATGACTTGTGTACTACGTTAGCGAGGTCCTCAACGACTCCAAGGTTCGTTACACACAGGTTCCGAAATTGCTCTACGCAATCCTGATCTCGTCTAGAAAACTGCGCCATTATTTCTAGGTGCACAAGATCTGGGTAGTATTCTCGTACCCAATCGGCGCAATCCTCCACAACAGGGATGTCAACGGTCGAGTTGTCAAGTGGTATGTAGAGCTCGGTGAGTTCAGCCTCGATTTCTACCCACATCATGCGATCAAGTCGCAGATCCTAGCCGACTTTGTGGCTGAGTGGATAGAGATCCAGAAGCCGCCCTCCCTGGAGAGGCTAGAACATTTCACAATGTACTTTGATGGCGCCCTCAACCTCGAAGGAGCCGGTGCAGAGGTCCTTTTCATATCCCCCAAAGGTGAGCAGCTCAAGTGCGTCCTCCAGATCCATTACAAGACCACCACCAACGGCGCCGAGTATGAGGCACTCATCCACGACCTTTGCATTGTTGTTTCCCTTGGAATCAAGCGCGTCCTCATGTACGGCGACTCCAAGGTCGTCATCGAGCAGGTCAATAAGAACTGGGACTGCACTAAGGAGACAATGGATGCTTACTGCACAAAAGTCCGCAAACTTGAGGCCCACTTCGATAGCCTCGAGTTTCACCATGTCCCCAGGGAGCATAACGTCGCCACCGATGTATTGTCCAAGCTCGGCTCCAAGCACGCTCAAGTCCTAGTCGGCGTCTTTGTCCAGGACCTCCGAAGACCGTCCATCAAGATTCTGGACCCGGACCAGGTCAACAACAGTACTGAGGTTCCAACCGACCAAGCTCCCACTAACGTCATGATGACCACATGCGGGAACCATGCCGCTTCGGGCACTTTAGTCGGCAAGGCGTTTTGCTCTGGATTCTATTGGCCAACAGTGGTAGCTGATGCAAAGGATCTCATCCAAAGGTGCAAAGGGTGTTAGTTCTTCTCCAAGCAATAACACCTATTAGCCCAAGCCCTGCGCACCATACAACCATTCTGGCCCTTCACATGGTGGGGGCTAGATATGGTTGGACCCTTCAAGACCGCCCCAGACGGCTACACTCATATCTTTGTGGCTGTTGACAAATTCACCAAATAGATTGAGGTCAAGGCTGTCACCAGCATCGAGTCAGCTAAAGCTGCTCAGTTCATGGAGGAGATCACACACCGCTTCAAAATCTCAAACAGGATTATCACCGACCTTGGCTAATAGTTCACAGGCTCTAAGTTCTGGGACTTTTTCCAGGATAACTTCATCGATGTGTACTACTCCTCAATAGCGTACCCGCACTGCAATGGACCGGTCGAATGTGCGAATGGGATGGTCCTCCAGTCCCTCAAGTCTTGCATCTTCGACGACGCGTCCAAGTACGCCACCAAGTGGCTACGCGAGCTACCCCATGTCATCCGGGGCCTTCGGACCAAAAAAGTTGGGCTATCAGCTACATTCCTTTCTTCATGGTGTACGTCTCAGAGGCCGTCTTGCCCTCCGACGTAGCTTTTGGTGCCCCACGCATCCAATACTATGAGGAAGGCAATGTAACATCCCTAGTTTAAGTATGTATGATAAAAGGTAAATTAGAGTGCTTAAGAATATAAATCAAACTAAGAAGTTAAGAAGTTAAGTGTGTAAAACAACCAAACTAAGTTGGAAAGGTAGAACACACCTCAAAAAACCAAGAGACCAATTTGAATTGACCTTGCAAAACTTTAAATGATTAAAAATGCCTTAAAAAGCACTAATTGGTGGCAGTTGGTAGACTCAAAATTTCATATAATCCCTTAACTTTTTGCCAATATGAAAGTTTTACATCACTTTAAAACAAACAACTTTTGTTATTTGCACATCTTCTAATTTTGAGTGGAAGGCTTCCAAAATTTCAGTTCAAAATTTGGCAAAATTTTGGGGAAAAGTCTTTTCAGCCATGTTGGTGTTCCACCCGTTTTTGCTCCTCCTTGTCTCCAAAAATAGCTAGAGTTTCACCCATGAGATTTTGTAGAAGTTGTAGAGTAGAGTTTGGTAAATAAGTTTTATATTTGGAAAATTTGAACTTTCAATTCAAATTTTGGAGCTTTTTCACCCCAAACACGCTGCCCACACGGCCACTCGCATGCATTGGCCTTGGTGATCGCGCACGGCGCGTCGTGCCACGCAACGCGATGCAGCTCGACCGGTGCAGTGCCGCCGTCAATGCCCGCCACGGACGGGACACGACGGCTCCCTCGAGCTGCCCAACCCGCGTCGACGCCTTCTTCCTCCACCCAAGGCAAAATCTTTGCCGGCTAGTCCTTGGCATGCCTCTGCTGCACCTGCGCGAGCTCGCCACCACGTCGATCCACCGGATCGGCTAGCGTTGCCTGGCCAACCGCTGGTGCTGATGCGACTACACACCCGACTAGTCAGGCGCGCACGGCAAGAGGGATTTGGCACGCCAGGATCCTGCTTGGCCACTCCTCGCCGCCCGCCCACGCGCGCGCCCTGCCCCGGCCAGTCGTCGTCACCTTTAGTCTGCTCCATCACTCTGCCCATTGTGAGCCTCACTCGTGCCTTCTCCCCCGAGCCCCTCTGTGGCTCCCTGGCATCCTTATCATTCCCTCGTCCCCCTCTGCCCCTATAAAAAGGGCACCAGCGCTACGCTGCCGCCACTACCCCACCGAAGCTCTGTCTCGCTCCGCCACCGCACCCTCACCGTCAAACTCCCCCTCCCGAGCCTCCCCAATGCCCAACAACCACTCCAGTGAACCTCCTATGGACCACTCGAGCTCCCCGAGCCCTCCCTCGACCGCCACGGCCACCGCCAGCACCGGAGCCGAAGCTCTCCTGCCGCCGTAGCCACCTTGCCGTCACCAGTCGCCTCCGGTCATCCTCTGCCCTTGAGCTCCTTAGCGCATCAAATCGCGGTGAGCTCCTGAGCATCCCCATGCCCTTCCCACACCCTCTCATCACCTCCGCTCGCCGGATTTTGCAGGAGACGCCGCCGGCGAGGTCCAATGACCTATTTGAGAGCCCCCTTTTCTTTATGGGGTTTAACCCGTAGTGCAGGACCTATCTGTGAATGTTCAAAAAGTTCCAAGGCCCTCTGCGAAACATTTTTCCTTGTCTGTTTTGTTTTGGTTTTAAATCGGTTAAACTTTGGAAATGCATAATACATTGTAGAAAAATGCTAAAAATGTAAAACCAACTTTGTTAGACTCTTGGTGATGAGTAGTTTTACAGAAAAATGGTTTTGGGCATGTCACTATTGTAGATTTTTTTCTTTAGTATTTGTTTTGTGTTTGAGCCAACAAATTCCCCATAAATCACATAAAAATGGTAAAAATATAAAACCACCTCTGTTAGAACATTTGTGTCATGTTTGTTCTAGATATGAATTTTTTGGCACTAGTCTAGATGATAAACACACTGATTTGAGTCACATTGAAATCCTAGGATTGATCTTGCTTTTTGCTTTATAAATGGAAGAGATAAAAATGTGAAACCACTTTTGTTGAGTTCCTAATACAAGTACTTCTCTAAGAAAAATATTAGTCTCTGTTTGAAATATGATTGGTCTTGCTTAAAATTGTGCATATGGTTTAATAAAAGTAAAATATGAAAAATAGATGTCCTTCTTATTAAATCATCAAAAACTATAGTAACCTCTATTGAATATAGAAAAACCACTGTAAAAATTTCAGAGCCAAACTACCAAACTTGAGTTAAAAATAGTTACATGAAATCTACCATAGGATGTTGTTTTATTTTTAATGAGTTGTTTAGAAATCAAATGGGTCCTAAAATTTATAGTAGCCCATTAATGATGTTAAAAAGCCTCTGTAAAATTTTGAACACCAGATCACAGTTGATGCAACCAGAAACAATTTTTGAAATTATAGCTAGTTAAATGGAATAAAAACAATTAATGAATAAGTAGGGTAAAATGGGAAATGTACATCTAGGTTGTTAAGAAATTCAAGAATAGGATAACTTCCCAAATGAATGTCTAAGTTGTTAAAACCTTATATGTGTACACAATCACCATCAAAGTCAACCTCGGGTTTTAAATCACAACACAACTTACTTCATGATGATAATGAAAGTTTGGAATCTTGTCTAGGTGAATGTGGTCAAAATGCAATTTATACTTGTGCAGTAATTCATGATTTGCATCCTACATGTGAAAGCATGGAAACTTGAATTATTGCATGTGCATCTCGTGTAGAAGTGAATCTTGCAGACGGAATGTACGAACTGCTCCCGATGACCAAGGAAGTACTTGCCAAGTTGCATCAGGTCGAGGCTGAGCAAGAACCTTGTCAAGCTTCAAGCGTGCTCCCTACTAACTTAGAACAAGAAGGCAAGTCCTAGAGCATAATCCTAATTTTTAAGTTCATGCAATATCTATGCTACTTATGTTTGTGCATTTAAGTTCATAGGAGTTGCTTGAAACCTTAGTTGCATGATCCTAGGTACCTAGTGTTGAATACTAGTATGTTAAGCCGTGTAGTTGCTATGCTAAATAAGGAATCGGTATAAGTCGAGTGATTTCTTATCACTCACGAGTTATATAGAAGTTGCTTGCTTACTTATACTGCAACCATAAGGATGACGGACGGGGTCTGGCTTTGGTTTTGATTTGGTGGAATTTGCCCCGTCTGTCTAGGAAAAGATGCTAAGGTCAAAATGTGTTTAGAGCTGTGGTCAAGTGTTTGAAAGTACTAATCTCATACCTAGTATGAGATGGGGAAGCCTAGTACTTGATTGAACCGGGACGTGAGCAGCCTGTCCCAATCTCTCTGGAACTTAGTTCCCCTTATGCATCATGTGGGTACAAGGGCAATCCCGGTACGGCATCGTCCGAGACTGTGGAACATTGTATCCAAGGGAAGTGGCCCTGATACGTGCCTAGGGATTGATGGGGACGGCTGACATGTGTGGACCCATCATGGTACGCATCTGTCGTGGGATTAGGTTCACCTTGCAAGGTTTAAAAACTCGATTGGAATCATCTGCCTCTCATAGTTTGAGACTACTTGACCCACTTCTGCACTGAGTAAGAATGAAACAAAGAATGATTATCTTAATGATGATGCTTGGAAAAAAATATTTGCTCAACTTGCTTACTTAGAACAAGTCCTTACCTAGAATGGTTAATCTAGTAGAACCGGATGCTAAAACTTGAAAGTAAGGATCTACTTTAGATGCTTTTGGCAAAACAAACCCCTCAGCCAAAAAGCCTTGCATGTCTAGAAGTCGGTGGAGTAGTTACCACCTGACGGGTAAGTCTTGTTGATTATTAGAATACTCAGCCTTGCTTGTGGCTATGTTTTCAGGTAGTGTTGATTTTGAGGAATTGATTGCCAGTTTTACTTGGCCGACCCAACTCCCTCTAGGTCACACGGTTGAGTGGAACCTATCCTCGGACGGTCGAGTGGAACCCATCCTCAGATGGCGAGGATCATGGTGATTGATATCATGGCTGGCTTCGCCATGGTATTCTATATTGGCGTTAGTTGTATCGAGTCCTTTCCGCTGCTTAAACTCTGAACAATTTAATTTATGCACTTTTGAACTCTTGTGGTGTAATAACTGAAGTTGGGACTTGTAATAATTATATGGATTGTTGTAATCTCTAGACTCGTCTTCGTGCGAGTATGCTTTGTTTCAATCCGAGACAAGTGGTTTATCGGGTGAAACCCGACAGACTACCATTTTAATTCGATTAAAGTGACCATCCGCATTTGAGGTGAGGTTGAGTACACTTTAGCCGGGTTAATTTGGGTGGTTCTGCCACAGGCGAAGTGGAAAAAAGATGGTGAGTTGACATCGACAGCCTCAAGGAGCATCGAGTGGTGGCTCTCATCCAGCATGCACGCTACGAGCAGCAGATACGGTGCTACCACGATCGGAATATTAAAGAACGATCCTTCGATGTTATCAATTTGGTGCTTCACCGGATCCAGTCCACCAAGGACATGCACAAGCTGGCAGCCCCCTGGGAGATCCCCTTCATCATCAAAGGAGTCTTCCAGCCAGGCACCTATCGACTCCAATGGGTGGACGGCTGAGGCATCCCAATCCATGGAACATCGAGCACCTGCGGCGCTTCTACCCTTAGGACTTAAAAGCTATGTATTCTTTTTCCCTTTTTATTGAATAAAACCTCCGAAGTTCTTTGCATACCTACTTCCTTCTTGCTCCCTTGCCCAAGCTGTTCCAAACGCTCGGGGGCTGTCTGACATGTTCGATGGACCACTCGCTTTCAAGCTCGGGGGCTTCCCCCCAGGCGCCGACCTCTGGGTCTCTCATTCTCCTCCTTCCCCTCTCAAAGCAATATGACTAACTCGTGTGATCAGTGTCCTAGCTCGCGAAACCCAAATAACCTTGCGTTCATCCCTTCTACAAGCTCAAGATCCATTCCCAGCAGAATGCTGGTCAAGCAAGGCTAGGCGCTTAGTGGCTACAGGCCTCAGCTACGTGTTGTCCCATTGTATACATGAAGGGAGGGATGGAGCCCTTTATTTCTGCATACATTAAATCAATTAGATCACTTGTCTTATCACACAGTTTGATACACCGCAAATTTTATTTTACAGGTTCAGCTCCTTAACGACATTTTTTGCTGCACCATTAAATTCTTCGGCTAGTTCCGAAAGCTTCTCTACATTGAAGTTCGACGCGACCACTGCACCAGCATGCTCCAAAGGAATCCGCCAGGAAGGGCGTCTTTAACATTACCAAGACATTCTTGATGCACTCAACCGTGGTGTCCTTCAACAGTTCTCTCAGCCAACCAGGCGCGCTCTTAAGGCAATTGAGAAGCGGCGTCGGCGCGGTCGGGTTGGTTTCTAGTTGGACCATGTCCATCACATAGCTAGCCACCCTATGCAGATCTTCCAGCTCTATCTCCAGCCCTGTAATCACCAATTACTCATACTGAAGACATTGCATTGCAGCTACTAAGTAGCGGTCAGTATCCTTGCGCAAGCTGGTCTCGTAAGCTAGCTTGTGTGACACAGTGTACTCATGGTGAACCACCACGTCGTGATCTTCCTAGAGACAAGCATTTGCAGCCTCGCATTCTTTGAGGTCTCGCTTTAGCCTCTGCTCCCTTGCTTCGGTATCGGCTCATTCGAACCAGCACACATCAGCACAAAGACTTCAAGGACAGAATCGAGTCAACAGGTCGGCACAACGTACCTTTCAATTCTGCAGCAAGGATCTATTTCTGCTCAGCATGCTCCAGGTCTTTTTGCTTAAGTTGCTCCGTGGTGTCCTCTTTGACCTTCTTGAGGTCGGCCTCAAGTCGTTGTGCCTTAAGGCAATATTCCTCGACTTGCTGAATCGCGTGTGCCCTCTTATAAGCATGCGTGGCCAGATTCAGTTTACACTCTACAAATCAGAGCACTACAAATAAACAAGATTTAAGACGTAGGTTCTCCGGGTTGGTCGGCATACTTACAAATAACAATGTGGAAATCCTGGAGGATGACTACCGCAGCTCGGCAAGATCTTTCTTGTCCTTTGCCATATCCCCAGCAAGGTTAGTCCTAGAAAAGTCCAGGGTATCGGGATCATCTCCTCCTCGCATGTCCACGCCTGCGTCCCCGGTGGACTTCTCCGGCAGCGGATCATCCCTGGGCAACTCTTCCAGGTGAGGCTCAACTCTGGCTCTCTCACCAGACACCTGCTTGGCCCCGGAGCTGACTACAACAGCGTTAGCAGCAACTACACTCGAAGCCGTAATATCCCCGACTATGCCTTGCTGCAGCACTGGGATTGGTATAGCATCTCCTCTGGCGCGACTATCTTGACCCCCCCCAACCTCTGGAGGTGAGGACTATTTAAGGATGCGGCCGCTTGCCCCTTCGGCATGGGACGAGCCAACAGTCAGTTGCGTACTAGATTCATCATCTAGCACGGCCTTCCTATATGATCGGTGCAAGAGGCAACTTAAGCAAGATAGGTAGCAAAAGAACCACAACATAGATAATATAACCAGATTGGACTTACATGGTGCTAAGCTTCACTCGGGGACACAAGGGCGGTGGTGGCGATAACACATCTTCACTCTTTTTGCCTTCAGTGTCTCCTTGATCCATTCTGCATCGGCCGTGGTTGTCTCAAGGAGCTTGGCCTTCTTCTTCTTGGCGGCCAGGCTCGGCACATCCGATTCCTCTTTTGCTTCACTGGCCGATCTGCTCGCGGAGGCTGTGCTCGGGGCAGCCTTCTTTTTCTTACCGGGCGCCTTCTTCGTCTTGCCGCTCAGCTTTGGAGATTTGGAGGTGGGAAGCTTCTTCACAGCCTGCCATGTTCAGCGTGCAACTGGTGCAGAATCTTCTTCCAGGCCGACCTCATCAAACACATCCTTGTCCGACGAATTGGAGAAGTTCGACTCCCAATCAAGGGCGGCAGGCGGTTGGTTGGACTGAGTCCTCAGGTGAACCTTGGGTCGTTGTTGCTCGGCCCCTCTAGGAAGTGGCGCTGGGAAAAAGAACTCAAACTTGTGGCTCTGGTCAATCAACAAGATTAGTTAGAGACAACACAAAAGAAAAACGGGAATGCCAAATCCATGTAGTTAAGATCATAACGGGTCGGCCGGCCGCTTGAGGGAATATGCCTTGGGGTAGCACTTGTTCTTGATGACACCACCAAAGAACTCTCATACCCGGTTGGTGACTTCTTCTTTGGTCACCTTTCGCTATGCCTCTCAGGTTGGATCTATTGGTTCTGTGTATTCATATGCTGGATGGACCCTGTTCTTCATCAACTGCGTTAACCTCCGATAGAAGTTGATGCTCACAGCCTCGGCTGTGAGCCCACGTCTTTTTAGGTTGGTGATTTCCTCCAAGAGCTGCTTCACCTGCACAATCTCTATGGAGATCGGCTGGTTTGACCACTCTGGCATTGTTACGGGTACATATCCATGGCGGGGTGGCAACTCGGGCTTCTGACTAGCAATGATGAACCATTCCTTATGCCACCTTTTGTTTGACACATTAAGCTTCAAATCAAAATATTCATGGACTCTTTTCGGCCACAGCGAAAATCCACATCCCTCAATCACTCATGGCATTCCCTTGGTCCACACAGTTTTTAATTCATATAGATACTTTCACAGATTGAAATGGGGTGGAATGGCAAGGAATTCTTCACAGATATGGATGAAAACTGCGATGTCCAGAATGGAGTTGGGGTTGAGATGTACTAACTCAATTTTGTAGTACTCCAGTAATCCACGAAAGAAATCCCCCGTTGGAATCCCAAATCCATGCTCGAAGAATGTCGCGAAGACAACGGTCTCTGTCTTGTCCTCAGAGGGGAAATCATGGCTGGCGGTCACCTTCCACTCCAGCAGCATCTTGGGTCCCAGGAGATTCCGGTCGACGAGGGCCTGGATTCACTCTTCAGTCATCACAGATTTCATCCAGTTGGTGGATGGATCCGGTACTTGCTCTGCCGCCATCTCCTCGGTTTCAAACCCTTGCTGTGCAGATCGAATATAGGTGGGCTTCTTGGTTCGCATATGGTGGGGAACCATGCTAAGGCGGTAGTGGCTACACCCTGCGGGCGAAGGAGCACTGGATGTGCTCTATGGATACGGCGGCGAGACCTCGGGCTCTCAGGAGTGGTTATGGCACTAGCGACGGCGGCGTTTGAGTGTGGGCAGATGGGACATCAAAATGGATCCGTCCCCCTTCGGCTTTTGAAGACAGTGATGGCATAACCCTAGTGACAAAATTCGTGGACCATCCGTTACGCGGCAAGTGTTAGACGGAATTTGCGGGTTTTCTGTTAAGTTGCACAGCGTGCCTCTGTGGCTCCGCCAGTCCTCGCGCTCAGGGGCTGGGCACCTATCTCTGATCGGTGTGCCTCTGCGGCCCCGCCGATCCTTGTACTTGGGGGCTGGGCACCTATCTCTAGTCGGCGCGCCTCTGTAGCTCTGCCAGTCCTTGTGCTTGGGGGTTGGATGCCTATTTTTGGTCGGCATGCTTCCGTGGCTCCGCCAGTCCTTGTACATATGGATTTGTTCATGCTATGTTATATTTTTAACCATTTGACCGATTATTTTAATTGCTTCAATGCTGGGGGGCTACTCCATATGAAGTACATCTTGTGATGCCCTCCATGTCCTTCGCTTCGACCTACTAGATGTCCGACATCCATCAGCTCGGCACTCGACTTTGCTCTGCGCATATGGCTCTGCATTCGCTCGAATTTTCTTCTTTTTTGAGCACTGCATAGCCTCTTCGTCACTATGATGTCATTGCAGCTTCAGCCGACCACATTCCACGCTTCGCTGTGATATCCTCATGTTCTTGTTCGCCTACACATCGCTCGAAGGCTTGAGGGATATAGGTACCCCATGGGTCTCCACTGACCAGGATACTTGCCAGGGCCAGCCCGACAAGAATGTGCGGGCGAAGGACGTGAAGATACTTGGAGCACAAGTCATGGAGTCTGGGTGATTCAAATCAGCCCGGATATTGCGGGGTACTCGTTGTAATCCAACTCGGGTTGCTTTCCATGTAAAAACCAACTAGATTAGATTCAAACTGACTTATAACCCTAGGTCATCAGCCTATATCAGGTGCCAAGGGCGCCTCCCGAGGGCATCCGATCTATTCTTCGCACCTACGCAAAGCAATACAAACCAGCAAAACACAGGACGTAGAGTATTACTCTCCGGAGGCCCGAACCTATTTAAACCTTCGTGTTCTTGTGATTACCATCGAGTTCTTAATCTCACAATCCTCTCTACCTACAAATCTACCACTTGGGTAACCCCCTGGTGGACTGCCGACTACTAAATCCAACGAGCATAACCTGTACCAAAACTTTATTGCTAGAATTAGGAGAATCTGGACCCAGATTCAACAAATTATCATTTGAAATATTTGGTATATCATGAGAGCACCTTCAAAAAGCCATATATTCAATTATTTGGTACCACTCCCTCCATTTATGTACTGCTCCGCTTATATTGAAGTACGTTGTTAGGTACTACACCCTCCTTTTAGAAGGCGTATGCATAAGTGTAACAAGGGAGACATTGTCATATCATATCACATCTTATAAACAAGAACAGAGGGAGTATTTAAGATGAAGAACTACTATATATTGAGTTTTACATTGGAAAACCAAAGAAACCTCACATCTATTCGGTGTGCTTACTATGATTGGAAATCCTTGTACCATCCTGGCAACATTGGACATCCTTATACATGCCTTCCATTAAATTGCTCCCTTGGATTAAGTAGCTCCAAACATAGTTTTGGATAACATTGAAGATTACAAACAAAAACACTATGAAATTAGTTTTGGGTTCCTTGGATAAATAGCATCACTCATTACCTGATGGCGAGGTCAGAGAAAAGTCTCCTTTTTGTGTGACGGAAGACTAGACCTGACCACTCCTGTATTCCCGCATGTATCCATAATCTTAATCCACTCCGTTGACTCAAACACTTCGAAATCTGACTCTTCAACGCACTTAGAGCAGTTAGATGATCTAGCTTCATCCGCAACTTGAAGATGATGTGCTAGCCTATCCGCTTGGTCATTCTGCACCCCATTGGTACCAAACCAGTTATAAGACTCATCCGACTCCGGTACAAACTCCGCCAGATCACCAATAGTTAAAACCTGAGCACAAAGCCCAGGCAAATATTATTACAAGGCTCAACGAAATAGTTGGTTCGTACATGACAATGAAATATTTATTGTTCAAATTGAATACAACAATCAATGGCAACGAAAGAATTGTATAACATTCTACCTCTTTGTCATCAGGGTTCGAAGAAGGTGCTGACGTAGAAGGATTGGTTCACAGAAGAGGGCCATTAGGAGCTAGAGGTCATGATTACTTGGAGGAGGAGCATCAGTAGTAGCAGGTGTAGCAGAGCCTTCCGACGTAGTTGGAGCAGGAGCCAGTGCAATAGAGCCTTCCAACGTAGTTCGACTAGGAGTAGGTGCAGGAGAGCCTTCCGACGTAGGAAGACCAGGAGCAGGTGCAGGATAGCCTTCCAACGTAGCGAGACCAAGAGCAGTAGCCACCACAGGATCTTCCTAAGCTTGCAAAGTAGTAAGACCAGGATCATCCTTAGCTTGCGAAGTAGTGAGACCAGATCATCTAGAGTAGCAGCGGTAGACACTTCACGATCATCTGGATCTTAAGCTATTTCCACCACAGGATCTTCCTTTTGCTATTGTGAGGCAGTAATATCAGATAGAACCATGAGTATTGATGCATTTGCTTCCTCACTGTCGCCACCCTTCTTTGCAGGAACAATTGTGGAATCCTTTTCTATCAAGGTCGTCATTGATGTCCACAATTGTGGAATTCCAACTGAACTGGGATGCGGCAAAGAGACCTCAAAGGTTTTACTCGGTTCAGTCGGAGGCATGATTAGCAGGGGGGTCTGACTAGGATGTGGGAGTTGAATTTGCGGTGGTGGTAACCCGACATGCTGGTGCAACTGATTGAGGATGGTAGAGACGATGGTAAGCACAATGTTCATGTTCTGATCTACCCTTTGTGCCACCTACTCTAGCCATGTGAATTGTCTCTACTTTTGATGACCTAGTCTCTCATCCAACCGTTTTATAGCTCGACTATATGAAGATTATTTTCAACTCGTTTTGTCTGACCATCAACAATTATCTTAATTTTTAAGGCAAGCTCAGTCTTGCTAGAGTGACTGGTACTATTTCTGTAGCAGATCATGATGCACCTGCCTCCTGGTCATGAGTGACTTGGAGACAAGGCACATACGTATTTTCCTCCTCACTACCTTTGTTGTCTAAGGAATAGTTCTCATTTCTATCCTCATCAGGAGATTGCTCATTCCTAGCCCTCAGGCCACAACGTCTGTCTCATGGTCTTGCTGGCTTGTATACCTTGAATTGTGTTTTGCCATTGCTGTACTCATGTCGCTAATTTTTGGGTCTGGTTTGCACCTCTCTACTGTTTTCATCTTTTTTAGTAATATGACTCAGGATGACGGAGATCCAGTGAGCGTATGGAATTTGTCGGGCCACGGTTAACCCATCATGGATAACATCTTGAATCTCACAAAGAATAAAGTCCACGATGTCAAACTCCTGGCCAGTCATGACGTGAAGAAGAAGCCACTGCTGAAGACTAGTGATGGACTCTGCATTGCTGATCCGTGCTAACAATGTCTTCCTTGGTGCCCAGTGAACCACATTGGCCTCAGGGGTGAGTATGTCAGGCGTGCGATATGCTCAGTGAGAAGGGAATGGCTCTGTATGTCTTCCTTGGTGCCCGGTGAACCACATTGTCCTCAGGGGTGAGTATGTCAGGTGTGCGATATGCTCAAGTGAGAAGGGAACGGCTCTGTCGGTGTTTTGACTTGGCAACCTATCGAGGAGGATGCCTAAAGTAGTGTTTAGTGCGTGGGGCTCGTCGAGATCAGGAACTTGAAGGTAAACTCGAACATACAATTTAGACAGGTTCGGGCTGCTAAATTGCGTAATACCCTACATCCTGTGTTGTTGTTGTATTCAATTGCTTCAGAGGAGGGGCCCTGCCTCATCTTGTATTGTCAGGGCAGGATTATAGGTCAGTTGTTTATAAGTCTACTAGTCGGATTCGACTAGATGAGTCCTACTCTAATTGCTATGAGTAGTTTCCTAATCCTTCACTAGTTCCTATTTTGCCACGTAGACCATGCCGTCCTGGTAGTCTTCGTGTTTGACCCAACTCGGTGTCCAACCCTGTATCTAGGACTGTCCAAACCTTCTGGTGGGTCCATAGATGTATTTTCGACAAGCACCCGAGTACTTTTTAGTCAAATGCAGCAATCTGAGTACTTTTGTAGGCTTCTCCGACTAGTTTTGGTGCTCTTCGAGTACTCCATCAGGTTGAGTCTTCAAAATGTACTCGAGCACTACCATGCGGCTAGAATGTGCTTAAGCCTCATTTAACATGGTCTTGAATCTTCAATCTTAAATTTTTAGATGGAAGTGCAACGAAAGTCATACTCCATATGGAGTAGCCCCCGAGCCTTAGGTTGAATCGAAGGATCAGGCTAAGGGTCAATCTGTAATTTGCATCTCTTTATCCTTAAAACCTAAAGAAAAAACTGTTTAGCTGATGGGCACGTGGCACACAATCGCTGTTACACAACTAGTTTGGTGGGTATAAGGGTCAACCACTGGTCAACGTGACCGTTCACCAATAGTAACCTTATCTCTTTCAAAAATAATGGAAACTGTCAACTAGGTGTGAAATCTTCGGGCCATTAAGCAAGAATATTCCCTTTAATCTTACTGCTATTACTACGCTGCGATTATAAATAACAAAGGAAAACATCCCTTCCTTTTCACCTCTACCATCTGCTCTTTCAACTTCCGCACTGTAGCCCTAGCGTCGCCGCTATCCGATCCTTGAGCTCTAGCGCCACCGTCCCCCATCACTTAGCCCCCGAGTGTATACGAAAGAAGACCCTCGCTGCAACAAGGATGAGGAAGAAGGCAACTGCATCCAAGGTGGTGGAAGGCTGGAACAAGAAAGCAGACATGAAAAAGGAGATCCAACTGCCAGGTTTCAAATATGGCAAGACTGACCAGACTATCCCACCACTACTTGCGTGTACCTGGAAGAAATCCGTGTTGAAAGAGGAAGACATCAAGGCATTGGTAGCGGTGAACGTCCTCTAGGAGAAGGATGTCATCAACTAGAGATGGGCATTCAGTGATCCGTGGCCACTGGAGATGTACGTCGATGAGACAGTAATCTTTTCCCATTTTATTAATCACAGATTAGCTTTTCCAGCCTCCGATTTCTTCTGTAGCCTCTTAGTCTACTACAAGATCGAACTTGTGCACCTCAACCCCAACAGCATTTTGCACGCCGCCATTTTTGTTCATCTGTGCGAAGCTTTTTTAGGAATCCAGCTGCATTTTCAACTTTTTCACAAGTTTTTCCGAGTCAAGCCTCAACCCAAGAGAGAACAACGGAAGTAGTCAGAGGGGCTGGGATCCAAATGAGGGAGAAGGTCAAGGGCCTGTACTTGGACTATGAGTTGATTCACTCGCATTCTGGGTGGAAGGAGAGTTGGTGCTACATCGGCAACCACAAGCCCAAGCTTCTGAAGTTAACAGGCCGCTGCCCGACTTGGAACAGGTGCTTGGATGAGCCTTCACACGGGGACTGCATTCAGCTACCCAAGCTCCTGGACAAAATCACGAAGCTCAAGCAACAAGGGCTAATAGGAGTTGGGGTAGCCTTCAACTTCATGAAGAGATGAGTCCACCCCTATAGTTGTTGTGTACATGGGGCTATGACTACTTGGGCCCCAATAATCCATCCAAGATGTCACCAGACGAGCTTAGTGTCTATAAAGTCATGGTGCGATTGAGGCATACAGAGTGAAGTCGAGGAGGAGGAAGAAGATGAAATCGAGTCCTTCGGCAGCTCCAACTCTGAAGCTGTGGAGGAATTCGTGCTCAAGGCCCAGCCATCTGACAAGGCTGGGTCGTCCTCCAAGTCATCAAAGCGCATGGCTGACGATGATCTGTAGGCTGTACTGGCGCCGCTGCCAAAGAAGAAGCAAACCGTCGCCGTGAAGCGTGTGGTAAAGAAGCCTCTCACCACCGAGGATGTGCCTCCACCGGTAATAACCTTCAAAGAAGGGCAAGATCCTAAGGATCGAGTACTAGTAAGTGAGTCCCTTATCACCATGTCTACTCAATACAGCATTGGTGGATTGCCGATAGTTAGGGAGGTGACTAAGGCAAAGAGGATGACTACCGAAGTCGTGCAACAGCAGCTGCCAATAATGTCTTCAGGCCGAAGATGAGCAAGAACCTCTCATTGCTAGGTCAAACCCTACCATCACTTAGACCACTCAAGAGGCAGAGGCAACGACAACAAAGGTTGGCAAGGATCACACTGCAACCCAACAAGCTGCGCCAAAGAAGCCGCCGCCGACCATCAAGCCAATGCGCTTGTCAGGGGAGCCCTCTCTGAAAGTGAGGAGATCCTCAAAATAAGTATTGAGACTTCAGTCGGGTACTAATTGTAACTTGTTATTGACTTGTAGTATGTCTTTTGACAACTTATCTTTTACAGGAAATCCTCTAGCATGGAGCTTGGAGGCCCAAGCCCAAAGCCTGTGACTGACAAAATTAGCCACTCGATCCAAGACATCATCCCATCGCCAACAAGTCTACCACCAGAAGATCAACCTGTGCCGTCAATGAATCCAGGTGTAGCCACGGTGGCGACTACCTCTGGCGTTGTGGCTACTCTTGTAGGCCCCGAGCTGGAGGTAGAGACCCAAGCCATGGAGGGGCTACAAGCTATGGGGACCATCTCTATGTCCGAGCTAGGCCCATTAACAAGTCGTGCCCTGGTTCCACTCGGTGCAGCAGAAGCTGAAGCGGATAGGGAGCCACTGGCAGCAGGGGTGAATCTTGAAGATATCAAATTAATCGACGACCCTCTGCTTGACATAGAAATGGAAGTTGGGATGATGGAGATATACCACCATGTGGGCAAGTATGCAATAGTAAGCGTCTAATCCCATTGATTCCTTGACTTTGAAATTGGTACCCATATCTTGACACGAGTACGTGCCTTGTTTTGCAGGATGTAATCAAGTGTTCCCGCCGGAAGTACCAAATGCTTAAGGGCTATGGAGACACAATAATCCAAGCGGAGGGACTCGCCCAGGAGCTTGCCAAGGAGCGAGAGTACTCCTTCCGGCTGCTGATGAAGTATGACAGTCAAAATCCCAAGTACCGGAACACTGTCCAATAGTTTGAGGAGGAAATGGACCGCCTCCGGAAGCGCAACAAGTCTTTGAAGCAGCAGCTGAGAGGTAATTGGCCTTCTCCTTTGGTCTTTGAATACTGATTTTGGCTTGTAATACTGAATTTCCTTTGAATTGTTGTTGTAGTGCTTAAAAAAATAAAGTAAGATCTCCAAGAGCGAGCTGTGGACTGGCAGAACTCCTACTACCGGGTGATGGACTAGCATGACAAATTGTCTGCATTGTACGAAAACTTGGAACATCACCTGGAGAAGGAGAGAAAAATGCCCCATGAAGACCCTCGAGGAGCGCGAGGCTGAGCTGGAGGCTACAAAGCTTGCTCTGAAGGAGCTAACTAAAGCAGCTCAGCCCATTGCAGATATGGTGTAGCCCCAAACTTAAGGTGTGGAGCCCCACCCTTTGCCTGAGATACTTAAGGAGGTGCCAGCCAAGGTCACCGGCTACGTCCAGAAGATAGCCGAGTCGATCTCCAAGCAGTTACTGGCTTTTGTGAAGTCCTTTTACATGCAGGCGGACCTAGCTCCTATTGGGGAAGGGATCACAGAGGACTGCTCCGATGAGCAGTTCCATCAGTACCTGTAGGAGATGGGCCCTATCGAAAGGAAGTGGCTAATCATTTAGACCTCGAGCAGTCTCTGTAAAAGTGAACATTAGTTCCTTGTAATATAAACGTAATATGAATGAAATGTAAATTATTTGAAGTCTTGCTGCAATTTTTGCTGCTGTCGACTTGTTTGTTTTTAGTGCATCTTACGACTACCCTGATAATTGTTCATACGGTAGCCATAAGTGTCTGCGCACCAGGCTACTCTAATGAGGCTCTTCAAATAAGTGGTGTAGAGTACTTTAGGATACGACTCCTTGCGGAGTGTGAGTACTCAAGGTATCTGGGTAGTCAGATCTCGCAGGCGAGTAGACTCTTCAGGATTTCTTCAACTGGAGCCTATCTTTGCAACCTCTCTGGGTTGTTTAGATGTTGTGCTCTCGAAAGCCTGAAACTGTAGACTTGTTATTATAAGGTGCGTATAAACAGACTTGTCTAGATAAGAGTAGCTCAAGTAGTCTAAATAACTCCCAAATTGCTGACGACTTCTTTTCTGGAAGCCGCCGAGAGGACAAACTTGTCCAATGAGTTGAATAACTCATGATTTTAACTGCAGACTTGTCTTTGCAAGCCGCGTTTGGACTTTTTTGTCTGATGGGTTGAAAAACTCAGAAGATGCTTTGCAGACTTGTTTTTACAAGCTGTATGTGGGCAATTTTGCCCCTAGAAACTGAGTAGCTTTGTACAGACTTGTGATTACAAGCTGCAAGTTGGGTGATAGCAACCCGGGGAGCTGAATAGCTATACAAACTTGCTTCTACAAGTCGCAATCAGGCAGAAATTAGAAGTCATTTTACGAAGAAAAATAAATCAGCTTGATTAAATTGTAATTATACAACTGAGGCCAATGGCCAATTTACATGAATATGTAAACTAAGGGTAGAATCGACAAAGTTGCTCGATGTTCCACGAGTTATCGATGTCTTCACTAGAGAGTTGTTGGAGCCTGTACAACCCAGGTCCAGTGAACTTGGATATGATAAACGGTCCCTCCCATGGCAAATTTAGCTTGTGTAGTCCCTTGGTGTCTTGGATACGCTTGAGGACCATATCGCCTTTATTGAACGAATGTTCTTTGACGTTGCGATCGTGATAGCGGTGGATTCCTTCAAGGTACCTTGTAGACTAGACGAGTGCTGCACAACAAGCTTCTTCAAGGCTGTCTAAGTCTAGACACCTTACCACTACACCCTTCTCATGCTGCTCGACTACTGGAGATTTCCACATGATGTCAGCGGGAAGGACAGCTTACATTCCGTAGACCGGGAAGTAGGGTGATTGCCCTGTAGGCTTGCACGGCTGGGTGCAAAGCCCCTAGAGGACATTAGGTAGTTCCTTGAGCCACTTGCCCTTGGGTGAGCGATAGAGACATACCAGGATGTCAATCCCGCTGTTCTCGCAATACTCCCAGAACTCATGGTTGTTGAAATTGGAGCCTAGGTTTGTGATAATGCAATTGGGGAAGCCGTAACAATGGATAATTTTGTTGAGGAAGTCGAGTACCCTGTCTGCTTTGGGGCATGTTACTGGCTTCACCTCGATCCACTTAGTAAATTTGTCGATCGCCATCAATACTCGGTTGAATCCTTTAGGCGCCGTAGGTAGTGGGCTAATCATGTCTAGCTCCCAGCATGCAAATGGTTAGGAGGGTGGTATGGTGATCAGCTTGTGGGCAGGGACGTGTTGTTGCTTGGTGAAGAATTGACATCCTTAGCATCGGCGGACTAGTTCCTCGGCATTAGCGAGAGCTGTAGGCCAATAGAACCCTACTCTGAAAACTTTGCCCAGATCGTTCATGAGGATGCGTGATTACCGCAGATGCCTTTGTGAATTTCCTTCAGTATGTCCTTACCTTCTTGTTGCGAGACGCACTTCATGAGTACTCCTGATGATGCGCCTCTTCTGTAGAGCTTGTCTCCAACTAGAACATAGTTCTTGCCGTATCGTGAGACTTGCTCTGCTTCTGTTTTGTCTAGAGATAACTTGTGCTCTTTAATGTAGTCAATGAAGGGGGTTCTCCAGTCCACATCGATCATCATAACCTCCCGGTCTGGTGTGTTGTGACCTTGATTGGTGGTTTTTGATGCCACCAGCTTTGTTATGGATGGCTTGTGTAGCTCATGGACGAAGACCCTAGCCGGAACTTGAGCTTGGGTAGATCCGAGCTTTGATATGACATCCGCGGCTACATTGTTGTCGCGAGCTACATGGTGGAACTCTAGACTAGAGAACTTGTTCTCTAACTTGCATACTTTCATGTAATACGCATCCATGTTGTCCTTGTGGCAATTCCACTCATCGTTGACTTGATTGATTACCACCAATGTGTCACCATAGACCAACAATCGCTTGAGTCCTAGCGAGACTGCTAGGATGAGCCCGTGCAGAAGTGCCTCGTATTCAGCTTCATTGTTGGATACCTCCTAGAAGATTTGCAAGATATATTTGAGTTGTTCGCCTTTCAGAGATATTAAGAGTACTCCTGCGCTGGCGGCCTCGAGCTTGAGTGATCCGTCAAAGTACATAATCTAATATTCTGTGCGTTCTGCTGGCATTGCTCCAAGTTCTACCACCCACTTGGATATTCTCCTTGTTGCATCCCAATTGTGAAGGATCTCTCCAAGGGGGAAGTCTGTGACGACGGAGATGTTGTGTTCCTGAAAATAGTGTCGTAGCTTTTGCGAGGTGAGTAGTATTGCGTATAATAGTGTTTGTACTTGCAGGTAACAGGCTTTGGAATCTGACAACACCTCGCTGACGAAGTAGACTGGCCTCGGTACTTTGTATACATGGTCTGGTTCCGGTCTTTTAACCACGATCTCTGTGCTGACAACATTAGTAGTCACGATGATGTAAAGCAGCAAGTCTTTGTTGGGATTTGACACCGTGAGGACCGATGACTTTGATAAGAAGTCCTTTAACTATTGCAGGGCTTGATTTGCCTCCTCGTTCCACTGGAATTTGTCTTGCTGCTTGAGTAGTTTGAAGACTAGATTGACGCGTCATAGTAGGAAGCACCAGATTTGTGACGTCGTAGGATTGAGCCGCTGCGGGGAGACGCAGATCTCCGCCGGAGTGCTCCATCCTAGCCACCTTCTCTCTGTTCTTCTTTTTTCCCTATCGTGGGAGCGCGGCAGTAGGTAAACTATTTTTTAGCTGCAGCGTGGCCTTCTCTGCTACCAAATACCACACTCATCTGAAACTTACCTTACATGCGGGATCCGGTCGCAGTAAATACTTCCCATTCGATCAGTAATAGGTTCGATCCATGGGAGGAGCCGTTTTCCATTTTATTTTACCGTCCTATTTATCAACTTAAACTTACATGTGGGACCCTTATTGGTTTATGACGTTTTCGCGGATCTTATATCGTCACAAAACCACCATGTAATTGTCGTTGTTTAGACCCGGCAACCTACCGAGGGGGTACTTGAGGTATTGTTTTATGTGTGGGGCTCGCCGACATCAGGAACTTGAAGGTGAACTCGAACACACGATTTAGACAGGTTCGGGCTGCTTATGTCGCATAATACTCTACGTCCTTTTTGTTGGTTGTATTGTATTGATTCAACTTGTTTAGAGGGGGTCTCTACCTCGCCTTATATTGCCGGGAATAGGATTACAGGTCAGTTGTTTACAAGAATACTAATCGGATATGACTAGAAAGTCCTACTCTAATTGCTATAAGTAGTTTACTAATCCTCAACTAGTTCTTGTTCTCCATGTAGACCACACCATCTTGCACTGTAGTCTCCATGGCTGACACGTCTCGGTGTACAGCTCCATATCTAGGACTGTCCAAACCTTCTGGTGGGCCTATAGATGTATGGACGACAAGCCCTCGAGTACTTTTTAGTCAAATGTAGTAGTTCTCAGTACTTCTGTAGATGTCTCCAACTAGTTTGTGGTGCTCTTTTGAGTAATCCATCGGATTGAGTTGTCGAATGTACTCAAGTACTGCCATGTGGTTAGAATATGCTCAAACCTCATTTAACTAGGCCTTGAATCTTCAATCTTGAATTTTATATGGAAGTGCAATGAAAATTGCACTGCATATGGAGTAGCCCTTGAGCCTTAGGTTGAATTGAAGAATTAGGCTGAGGGTCAATCTTGTAATTTCACATCACCTTTACCTTAAAACCCAAAGAAAAAACTTTTGAACTGATGGGCACATGGCACACAGCCTCCGAGCCGTTACACGACTAGTTTGGGTATAAGGGTCAACCACTGGTCAACGTGATCGTTCACCAACAGTAACCTTATATCTTTTCAAAAAAATTGGAAACTGTTAAGCGATAACATTGGGCATTTAAAAACAGAATATTCCCATTAATCTCGCCTTTGTTTAACTATGCTACGGTTATAAATATTAGCGGAGCGCAGTCAAGATCTCATCGTCCCGCATATTTGTGTTAGTTCTCTCCTCCCCCAATCGTAGACTTTTTCCCATTCTTTTCTTTCCTATCTGCTTCGCTCCATGCTGCCGCCGCCACTGGGGACATCTGTCGTCGGGGCCGCTTTGCCGGGAATTAGCGGGTTGGCGGCCGCCGGCCGGAATCAGCCTGGCATCCCGCGCGCGACCGATTCCTGGCCTTGCTATCCTCTCCCTTCTCTCTTTCTCCCCTCTCGTGGTGCTCCGTTGCCGACACGCCACCACCGGCCCAGTCTACCCCATTGCAGGGCCCTACGACAATGGCCGCCCCTTCGTCACCACTGCCAAGCCATCTGGCCATGCCGCCACGCCGACCGCCACGCCATCATGTCATCATCCTGCAGCGCTGTCCGGCCACATCATTGTTCTGCTGCGTCATTGCGTCGTCGTCCTACTGCGCCTGCCGGCTGAAGCAACCCACCAAAGTAGACTGGCTCCAGTAGCTTGGATAGCAGCAATTTCTCCAATCGACGGCTCAGGAAGGTAAGCAAAGGAGCAGCAACCAACGGGAAATTAAGCATCTTCAACAAAATTGAGAGTGCATAAGAGAAAGATAAGTCTCGGACAATCGATTTTACTTAGTTCTTGTTGCCCATCTAGACCGCCGGTGACGGATTCGGCTGTTGCTCTCGTTTCATGAGCAAAGAAGAGAGAAGAAGGGGAAATTGAGGAAGACAATGGCTCACTTGCGTGTATACGTGCGTGGCACTTGTGAGTAAGATGATTTGAATTTTCGTGAGTCGTAGGATGGAGAATATATACGTGCGTGGCACTTGTGAGTAAGATGATTTGAATTTTCGTGAGTCGTAGGATGGAGAATGGAGAGAGATGGACAGAGTTACAGCGTGACTTGCCAGAGGGGTCCATACGTGATGACGTGGTGGGAAGTTTATTATTAGGGATCTGCTGTGGGTTACATGATTTTTTTTGAAAGAAATTTTTAGTAGAGCTCCAATAAATAATCCGGGAAAGAATTTTCTTGCCTTACCTACATTACTCTACTTTAGGCGTCACACAAATAACTTTTTTTTTTCTTCTTCGTCACTGATGCCACTGATGAGTCGTCCTGCCCCTCTGTTGCCTCCACCGCCTGTCGCTCACAAATCTTAAGTTAGATGGCCATTAAGGATGTGTTTGGTTTTGGGACGAAGTGGGTTGGGTTGGAGCCGACCCACTTTTGCGGGTTGGAGCCGACCCATCTTATGTTTGGATGAATGGGTTGGAACCGACCCAGTATTTTGTTTGGTTGGAGAGGTTGAGAAAGGGGTTGAAGGAATTCCTTTTAAACCCCTTTAGGGGGGGGCCCCCCCTTTCACCGGTGGGCCCCACCCTTCGCCCTTGTTTTTTTTCCTTCCCCTCAAATTTTTTTCCTCTTTCCCTCCCGCAGGGTTCCTCCCCGGCGGGTCTTAACCCCCGGCCCCCCCCCCCCCCCCGTCCTGCTTCCTACGCCGCCATCCCCCAACTGCGCCGCCACCCCTACCTCCCCAGCTCCGCGCGCGCCGCCCCGTGCCTCCCCAGCTCCCTGCGCCGCCGCCCCTGCCTCCCCAACGGCCCAGCTCCCTACGCCGCTGCCTCCCCAGATCCCACCGCCGCCTCCCCAGATCCCGCTGCCGCCGCCTGCCCAAATCCCGCCGCCGCCGCCGGCCTCATCTCCCTCCCCGCGCCGGCATGAGGGGCCGCGGCCATGGGGGCGTCGCAGAGGTGGAGGACTTGCGCCGCCGGCCATGGAGCAGGCGGCTCCGCCACCACCTTCCCGCGCCTGCCACCGCGCCACTCGTCCCCGGTCCCGGCTCCTCCCAGCGCCGCTCGTCGCCCAGCGACGATCGCGCCAGCGCGCAGGCGAGACGACGGAGCGGACGGCGTGGGACTGGGTCCGCGCGGTCCCTCCAAATCGGCGGTATGCACTCGACCCGGACAAAAGGGGAATATTCCCCGTCTGGGTCGAACCCAACCCACTCCGTTCTGAACCAAACACGGGACGATGAGGGTCCGACCCATTCCAACCCACCTCGACCCAGTAACCAAACACACCCTAAACCGTCTCATCAAAATCCCGAACTCTAAAACCCCACTGGAGCTTGGCATTTCGAAATGTTCATGCTGTTAAGGATTTCTTGGGTTTCCAAAGGTATCCCCGAATCCTCGCCCAAACGCCAAAATTTAGGACCGGAATTCAGGGAGGTGTAGTCTGCAAACCATGGGCCGTAGCTCCTCCCCCTTCAGTTAAGTTACCTGCTATTCCCCCATCGGCCACCGCCCCACCTTCTTTCTCCTCTTCGCCTTTTCACCAGCGCCGGCCCCAGGCTAGAGCCCACCTACCGCCTCTTTCTTGCTGCCAAGAGTTGCTTCCTCCAGAATCTTGACCGTCCCCTAGAGCTTTTTGCTTGGGCGGCGCCGCGCCGCACCCCGCCGCGCCGGCCAAGATTTGGGAGAGATGCATGATGCGCGCGTGCACTCCGGCCCCTAGAGCGCAGCGCCCCCACACTCCTGCTACCAGATACTGGTAGAGGAGCACTCCACTGGTATCCTCGCCTCTCTCTCCTCTCTCAAGATTCGACCTTTGGTTCGTCACCGCTAGATTTCGGTATTGCCACCCTTTTCCCTGCTTGGAATATGCAAATGTTTGGTTGCCGATTGGAGCTTAATCCCTGTCCGACGTCTATGGCGGGTGGCGCAGGTTTGTGGGATCGGTCAAGCAGTTAGTCCAAGAAACGACCTTGGGAGCGGGCACCGGCGAGATCAAGAAGCTGGCGGCGAGCAAGTGGTGGGAGCGCGGCGGTGAGGGCGTCATGCCTGGGATGGATCCTGGCGGCGGCGAGGCTGGGGCTGCGTCGCACTACCTGGACCTCCTCCGAGCGCAGCAGCAGCATCTGCAGCACCAGCAGTCGCCGCTCTCCCCCAACTCCCACGTCAAGATGGAGCGCTCCGCACCGTCGCCGGAGAATAGCCCGGCCGCCAGCGTCGATCCCGGCGGGGATCAGCCCTCGTCGTCGGCCCTGGTGCCGGCTGAGGGCGGTGGCGGCGGGTCCGGCGGGCCGACGAGGAAGCCGCGCGGGCGCCCGCCGGGGTCCAAGAACAAGCCCAAGCCGCCCATCATCATCACGCGCGACAGCCCCAACGCGCTCCACTCCCACGTCCTCGAGGTCGCCGCCGGCACCGATATCGTCGAGTGCGTCTCCGAGTACGCGCGCCGCCGCGGCCGAGGGGTCTGCGTGCTCAGCGGCGGCGGCTCCGTCTCCAACGTCGCGCTCCGCCAGCCGGGCGTTGAGCCCCCGGGCAGCCTCGTCGCCACCCTGCGGGGGCAGTTCGAGATCCTGTCCCTCACGGGCACCGTGCTGCCGCCGCCCGCGCTCCCGGGGGGCCAGCAGCCTCAGCGTGTACCTCCGCCTGCGCAGGACAGTGGGTGGGTGGGAATGTCGTCGGTCAGCTCATCGCCGCCGGGCCCGTGGTTCTCATGGCCGCCTCGTTCGCCAATGCTATCTACGAGCGTCTGCCTCTGAGGGAGAGGAAGAGCCCCCCACGGCTACCGCAGCAGCAGCCACAGCCACAGAGCCCCAAGGTGAAGCAGAACCGGCTGGAGCACAACCACAACAACAGGAGGCGTCGCAGTCATCAGGGGTGACTGGAGGTGATGCTGGTGGCGGCGGCATTGGCCATGGCATGTCACTGTACGATCTCGGAGGGAACATGGCTGGCTACCAGTTGCCCGGAGACAACTTTGGCAGCTGGAGGCCAACATTTTGATCGGCATACCAAGCTCTTGGCAATGGCATTGCATCAGGGCATTTCAGAAGACTCCATGATGGTGGAGCTCCTTGATCATGCATTTTGGTTGAAGGCTACACTTTGACGAGGGCATGAAGCAATGTGATGACTGCTGATAATGCTTGCAGCACTTGGTGTTCAGTTGGGAATAATCCAATTTGATGTACACATATACCATCTATGGCAAAGTGACTACCAACAATGAAAGTCTATTTTTTGGGTGATCTATTGGTCCAACAAAATCCAAGAAGGAAGGTCAGTAGGTCCAGTGTTAACTGTTAAGAGACCATCCTGCCATCTTTTGCTTTAGAATTATGTTTGTCAAGTTGTCATCATGTTTTCCTTTTACTTCTAATTAGAAGGATAATTATTATGGCATATTTGCTTCTTGCACTTTTACTACTGCTTTCATCTCTTCATTTGTTTTTCCCTCGCATTGTTAGTTTAACTGAGGAAAAAGTTATTAGAAAGAACGGATAACCTACCATTGTTTTCTCAGTCACAAACCTTCAATATCTTTGTGCCCGTTTCATAATCACATAGTTACTGTTGTACATCCTTATAATACTGCAATTTTGCGAGTATTGCCTTTTTTTACTAGCTAAAGCCACATGAGGATTGTAAAATTTGATGAACTTTCTTTGACACCAACTTGATTGGTTATAAAAGAAATTGCAGAGTTTGATGAGAGCCCAAGACATTCAAAGATCTTGTAGATAGGAATGATGGTTGGTAGGTTTGTGGGTATTAAGCTAAGATATTGGGTAGTTTGTGAAATTTGTCCAAAACTAACTCAAACATGTCTGGGAACGAGTGAATTTTTCATTATCTTATAGAGTTTTTACTGATTGTTGTAAATTCTAGTAAAAAAAATTTGTGATGTCTAAATGATATTTCCTTCGGCTCAAAATGTCAGAATGTTGACTTAATGCAAGATATTACCAAGTACTAACTTATCTTACTCTGACAATGTTAGCTTATGATATTAATTTGACATCATATAATGAATAACTTGAGAAATTAATCATTGGTGAAAGATTATGATCAAAACAAAGATTTGTACGGCAAAAGCTGGTATCCAGTCCTCTGCCCTTTGTGACTAGTGTCACATTTCTACAGACTGCCTTGTCTATTTTTGTCTCGTTCAGACGAGTTGTCTCATTCAAACGAGGTTGGTAGTAGAAGGTGCCAGCGCCATCAAGTATTTCTAGTACTATTTACTGTTCAGTATCAAAATTTGGAAGAAATAGTGGACCTTAATCTCAAATCCCTTGACATAATTAAGAATGTTTATCTAATAACCCTGTTCTTCGTTTTCAAACCATAGCTAGTTTACGCGTGGGTGCTTTTCTTTTCTTTTTTTTTTCTGTTCACGGACGTAGACTGCGCTAAAATTGGCAAATCTTCACGGGGCCTTTCTGTAGAAAGTACAACAGTTTCGGCAGTCGACGTCTCGACGAGACCCAAAAAGCCTTGTGTTCCTAGGTCCCCTACTTTGCTTTGTCCGTGGAGATGCCGAGCCAGGTTCAGGGCCCCTGGAAACCCAACGGCTCGAGCTTCTGTTTTTTTACCCGAATCCCTATGCAGCTGTTACCGCTACCAAGGGCAGTAAATCTGAACAGTGTCTAGGTCAGATCGATGTATTTTTCGGTGTTAAACTTTAACAGTGTCACATCGAGATATTCGGATGCTAATTAGAAGAACTAAACATGAGCTAATTATAAAACTAATTGCAAAACCCTGTGCTAATTCGCGAGATGAATCTATTAAGCCTAATTAATCCATCATTAGCAAATGGTTACTTAGCACCACATTATCAAATCATGGACTAATTAGGCTTAATAGATTCGTCTCGTGAATTACACTCCATCTGTGCAATTAGTTTTATAATTAGCCTATGTTTAATACTCCTAATTAGTATCAAATATCCGATGTGACAGGTGTTAAACTTTAACACTTTGTTGCCAAACAGGCCCTATGGCAGAAACACAACTCACCTTGTGGATTTTCGGCGCTAATAAACAGTCGAACCTGTGATATCTTTGTGATTTTAGGACTCTCAGGACCCAGAATGAACAAGACAGAGTCAACCAGATCAAGACCGCGCAAGTGAAAATGGATGGCGAGGATCGGCCTTTGTTAAGCTCGAGTAGAGCTATTTACTTTCCCTGTTTCATTGCGAGATGGAAAACATTACCGCTCATTTTTAATGCTGTAAAACTGAACGCAGGAATCGAGTGAGATGTCATGATGCCGGTGATACCGAATCTTCCTGTTACATATTTTTCCTTCTCTCTGCAATCATAACTTTCTGACCGAAGGTACCTAAATCCTTCTACTTATTTTTCTCAACTTTTAATTCTTGTTCAGAAATCCTCAACCACTAGGACCAGCCCCGCTACCCCTCTCCCTGTGGGCGCCACTACTGCCTCAACCGTTCCGTCCTTCCCCTCTCCATCTTTCCCCTCATTTGCACCAAGTTGTGGTCGCTATTGTAACATCCCAAATTTTGAAATTTAAATCCAAAAAATATGGACTCCAAATTTTTTTTCTAAAGTTTGCATGGCAAATCTAAACCTAGAGCCCTGAATTTCCATTTACGCATTTTATAAATTCATGTGCATGTGCTTGAGCTTACTATTCATCTCTATTTCAAAAACATTCTAACTTTACACATAACTCCAGCCTACATTTCAAATCTTATTGAAATTTGAAACCTTTTTCAAATTTGAATTTAAAACCAAACCCAAATAAATGAAAAGCCCTCAAAACCCTAGACACACCGGCAACCCAACCTGGCTTGCTTCCCTTCCAGCCCGATCCACCCCTGCCTCCATCTCTCGCTCACGCACGCCCGTGGCCCAATAGGCCGGCCCAACTTCCCCGACCTGCGACGTCACCGCCCTCTTCCTCCTCCGGTTCGTCCCCCCCCCCCCCGCCCATGCACACGATGATGCCACGCGTTCGCTGCACTGGCCCCGTGAGCCCATCCCTCCGGCCACCTCCCTTGCCCCCTCCAAAGCGCACCACCACTGCCCACATCGCCTCCGCCACTGCTCTCGCCAGTTCCCCTCCCCTTGCACGGAAACCGACACACTAGAGCACACCGCCGGTGACATGCCTACCTCGATCTTCTCTGCCATAGCCGGATACAACCCTCCCAGCGTGCCAGCTCAAGGCGCATTCATTGCATCCATTCCCCCTGCCACTAGTCCCCAGCCGGATAAGCTCAGGAGAGCTCCCTGAGCCTTGATGGCAGCCCCGACCACCTATAACACCCCCATCCCCTTCCCCCCTCGCGTACCTCCTCACTCCCTCGCCCCGCCCAGTCTAGTCCAATTCCTCTCGCGCTGGAGTAGGATCGGAGCCGCGCCTCCTCCACCCACCGCCGTGCTCGACCCCCTAGAGCCAGGCCGTGTCGAAGTCGAGGATCGACGTACGGCCCTAGCTACCTCTTCCCAAGCGCTGGAGCGACCCTGAGATGGCCGTTTCCTACCGGCCTCACTGCTATCGTCAACCACATTGCCTCCGCGCGTCGTCACCCCTCTTCCGACCACTATGCTGCCCGCACAAGCACCAGAGGTACCCCTACCCTTTTTAGGCCATCGCCAAGCCCCTGCTGCCCCTAAACCCCCTTTTTCCCCAATTGCCGCATCGCTGTGCAACTGCAGCCAGCCGCCAGCTCACCGTCAGCCATCCCCGACGCTCACACCACCCCTCACAAGGCCTCCATGCCCCTAGTTACCGCCACGACAACTCCTTAGCCTAACGCGAGATGGCTCTGCTTCGCGCGGTGGTCCGGTGACCAAACCCGAGTGGCGCCGGCTCACCCTCCCACTCCTATCACCCGGCACACATGAAACGTAGACCCAAAACTGCCCCAGTCCATGCCCATGTGTCTACGGCTCACAAAACAGTACCCCTATGCGGTCCCCATCCCTGGGCTCGCCTATTTATCCTTATCCCCTCTCACCTCCCACTACAAGAAATGTGTTGATCTATGACGAAAATTTTATGACACATTTGTTCTTGTCATAGATCTATGACATTTCTGGATGAAAACATCACAAAGTGTGACATCTGAACAAATTTAGTGAGAAAGTTACGAAACGTCATAAAAGTTGCCACTGTAGCCAAAAACAAATCATCACTCGCTATTATATGGTAGTTTTGTGACGATATAAGCTCCACGAAAATGTCATAAACCAACGAGGGTCCCACATGTAAGTTTAAGCTGATAAATAGGGTAGTAAAATAAAATGGAAAACGTTCTCCTCCCATGGGTTGAACCTGTTATCGATCGAATGGGAAGTCTTTACCGTGATCGGGTTCCACATATAAGGTAAGTTTCAGGTGAGTGTGGTATTTAGCGGCAGAAAAGCCTGTGCTATAGCTAAAAAATAGTTTACCCGCTACCGCACTCCCGCGATAGGGAAAAAACAAGAACATAGAGAAGGCGGCCAGGATGGAGCACTCCAGTGGACATCTGCGCCTCCCCGCAGTGGCTCAGTCCTACGGTAGCACAAGTCTGGTGCTTCCTGTTGCAGCACATTAATCTGATCAGTAATTTTGAGTTGAATTCGCCAAAATTTCCCAGATGGATAGACGTTGGATACATGGTTGTCAACTATTTACCATCGAGCATGAGAAAGGGGTCAATGATTTCATGGAATTTGTTAAGAGTAGATACTCTGATGATGAACAAATACTATACCCATGTCGTGGATGCCTGAATCAATCTAGATGTACTATATATGTGGTGAACCTACGCTTACTTTTGACTGGGATGGCAAGCACCTACGCTAGGTGGATTTATCATGGAGAAACATTCGAGGATAGGGTTCAGGAAAATGCAAATTTGTAGGATAATGGGGTTCAGGAAAATGCAATTCTTCTGGATGATGGGGTTGAGAAAATTGCAATTCTGCTGGATGAGGGGATTGTGGATAATGCAGTTTTGTGGGATGATGGTGATCAGTAAATGGTCTAGGAAAATGAACACATATCGGGTATGGAGGAAGATGAAGGCACTAAAGATGGACTTCCTGAAATGATAGCCAACATGTGCCACGCTAAAGAGCTTGGAGGGAAAATTTTAGAACATATAAACCATAAGGTGTCACCGGGATCTAAATATACACAGTTTACATTTGTTGTGAAGTTACTTCATATCAAGTGTTTCTATTAGATCAACAATGTTGCATTCAATGTCGTACATACATCTATGGACCCACTAGGAGGTTTGGACAGTCTTTAATACAGGGCTGGACACCGAGATGTATCTGACATGGAGGCTATGGCGTAGGACGGGTAGTCTACATAAAAAGACAACAACTAGTCGAGGATTAGGAAAAGTACTCATAGCAATCAGAGTAGGACTCGCCTAGTCAAATCCGACTAATATTCTTGTAAACAACCAACCTGTAACCTGCCCCCGGCAATATAAGGTGAGGCAGGGACCCCATCCAAAGCAATTCAATCCAACCAACACACATGATGTAGGGTATTACGTAATCTAGTGGCCCGAACCTGTCTAAATCATGTGTCTGTGTTCACCTTCGAGTTCCTGATCTTGGTGAGGTCCACAAACCAAACACCACCTCGAGCACCCCCCTCGATAGGTTGCCAGGTCTAAACACTGACAGCCGGCGCGCCAGGTAGGGGATCTCATCGAGAATCAACTAGCGAACTTGATGGCACAAATCATCATCAAGCCAATTGTCACGTTTGAAGCAGGCGTGATGTTCATCTTTGGCTCCTGGGTGTGTATCGCAGATGGCGCTGAAAATTACCACCGCCACATTGTGTCAACTGTGGAGAAGGAGAAGCAAGCCTTCAAACTCTAGTGTCAAGTTCTGGAGAACCTCATTGAAAATTTTGACTGGTTTATAAAATTCTGAAAAGTGTGAGTACATGGGAGTCTAGCAACTAGTTAAGGCTGAACATGAGAGTAAGAGGGTAACCTCTAAGGAGGATCCTATCCAAGAAACTTACTCTGGTCATATAAGGAACGGTTCATGGGCAAGGCTTTTCTTATGAACAGTGCAACTGCACGTGCAGATAAGGTCCAGCCTTTGGTAGTACCTATACATGTGAGGCCTTGGTTCACACCACGCCAAAAAGAATCTAAGAAACCACCCCAAGGGGCCATGGTGGGCAATAGGTAGACTGGAGAAGGACCTTCGCTTAGTCCCATGTCAAAATAATGTTTTTCGTAAAGCCCTATGTCTTAGGATTTAGCCTGAGTAATTGTTTTGGAATAAGGCGAAATGCCGGCTCAGGGAGTCCCTGATGCTATTAAAACCAAGGGGACTGGTAGGGAAGTAGGTTCCCCTCCAGGACCAACAACTTATAATATTCTCCTTTGTCATTCAAAAGCTATAACTATACATGAATGCACAAAACTGGCTTTCAAGCAAAACCTTAAACTAGAAGCCAACCCTTGAAAAACCAGCATGAAATAATAACTACAATAATGGGATTTGCTGAGTACTCATTTTGAGTACTCACCCTTGCTTTATTACTTTCTTTCTACAGAGGAAGAAGTAGTGCTTGAAGATGACGAGAATCTTGGAGATCAACCTTAGGAGCCAAGTTGCCTATAGACTTGGGAACACTGCGTATACCTCTGCTGTGTAGCTACTCTGGGGTTCCGACCACCTTGTATTAATAGGTGGTATGCATCTTTGTAACATTATGTAAATTATCAATAAAAGTTGTACGAAGTATGGATGTGATACATCTTGTGAGGAATGGTTGTATCATCTACTGATCCATGGAATGATACAAATAACATTTGGGGTCTCTTTTTAGGGGCAGCCCCCACAGCTGCACTGCCAGTAAGGGTTGCCATGGTCCTCTAGCCATCGGATCCGGCCCTCTTTGGTCCAAACCCATGTTTTCCTAGGTTTGAGGTGGCCTCTACCTTCATGCTCATACAACAGTGGTGGCCATCACCATTGTCATTCTCCTAGTCATCAATAGGGTCCCCATCATATCATTATTGGTAGTTGCTACCACTCGACGCCTTATTCACCAGTGCAGGCTATAGGAAATGGACGCCCCTTCGAACCTTGGGTCACTAGAGGGATGCCTTCTTGTTGGAGCCTCGTGCTCTGGTTACGCGATATCCAATTCATCCACTGCTACCCCGTCGATAGTGTAAGGGGAGGGCCCCAAGCTTGGACCTTTGGTCACTCTCACTCCTTTAGCGAGATGCCTTAGGCAATGGGTATCTATCCCGACATGCTCCCTATCATCGAAATCTTGAGTCCTACTACGGGTCTCCTATTGCTGGATGTGCATGCACGCTCATCCTTGCGTGTTATGCCAATGCCGCTGGTGAGGGTGCCCTACCGCTATGGTGTTCCCTCCCTTTGTGTGAGGGGTTGAAGTGCTTTGGTGTCTTCTCTATTATCTTCCTACTATAGTGGCCTTTTCGTTGTTGTGCGAGCATTCTTTTGACACGATAAACTTGTTTGACCATATTCTTCTTTTCTAGAGCACTAGATCGATTCTTTTGATAAAAAATGGTATTTTAAAACACAAGGTTGTGTTTAGAATTCTAGTCCTCTTGGAGCTGGATACTCTACATAATATGGTCCAAAATATGAAGGATTATATGCCCAAGGATCATAATACACCCATGGTGTATAAGGAGCAAAAACTAGTAAGAGGTGGTACATATGTGAAGGGATCATGACACCCTAAGAAGTGGGGTGAATTGGGTGTTCTAAAAACTAAGGCTCCAAGCACATATAAAAATCTATTGCAATTTCTATGTAGATGTGCACTAGATTTTTCTATGTGTTGCTATCACTACCATAAAAGAGTTTTACACCCTAGATTCCAATCCTATAAACTACACATGGCAATTCTAGAAAAGGTAAACGTGGAATTTAAGTGCAATATGAAATGTGGAAGCTAAATCAGGTAGAGAAGGTAAGCTCCCTTCATAGCCACACGACAATTGTTACCGAGGTATCGAAAAGCAACGCTTTCCCCTAGTCATTGTTGTTGAAGTCCCTCTCAAAGGGAATGCCCACGCAAGGGCATAAACTCCCTGGTCAAGTAACTCTATAGGATAGCCGATGGGCCTTCCCCACACACAAGTGAGTCTTTGCCTAGCCTCTCCTAGATGCTCCCTACCGCTCTTCACTTGCTAGAGTTTCGACAAAACGCCTAGGGCCTCCCCTCCATATCACAAGCACTAGTGGCCACTGCACAAATGCGGTTGGAGGGTCTCGTAAGACTTACAAGCCCCGGATTTACAACATTTGGTGTGCACAAGCACCAATAATAAAGAGGTATGCAAACCTCGCCTAACTCTAGGCTAATCCCTAAAGTAATGCACTAAGATAGCCTAAACTAGCACTAATCAAGATCTAAGCCTTATGCTAATTGCCTTAATCTTCTCTTGAGCACTTTGGTGGCTAGAGAACTTGTGTGTATGTGGAATACAAGCCTACAACTTTTCCAAGCTCTAACTCTTCTCAAATGGCTGAGCAATGGGGTACATATAGAGCCAACCCTAAAAACTAGCCATTTTTCCAGCAGTCACGCCAAAATTGCAGTCACCGACTGATTCGGTGCACCTCAGTGTGCACTACCACATGAATCGGTGGTCCAACTCCAGCTAGCCATTGATCCTCTAACGACTGGCCCCATGCATCAATGACTAATTCGGTGACACACCATGAACGTCACCGAATGGATCTGTGACTCTCCTGAGCCATTGCCTTCCTTTGTATTCTTAGCACAGACTTACCCGATGCTCTAGTAAATGTTCCCACCGTATGAATCGGTGAGGCCTCAAATTACTTCCAAAAGTTCTAGAGCCGAATCTGAGCCAATGGTGAGCCGAGCCGACGATCATTGACTGATTCGGGGAAGGTCACTGTTCACACCAAATGAGTTGGTTGTAACAGTGCACGTGCCTATCTTGGCCCTACCGTTGTCCTATGGTCACCGACTGATTCAATGACTCACCAAGTCATCACCATATGAATTGGTGATTACATCGGTGCACTATCTTTAGCAGGATTCGCTTTAATTCTTTGTGTGTCTTTGTCCCGACTTCATTACCATCATTTGTAAGCCTTAGAATGAGACTATCTATGGATTTTACTATCATTTGGATGCCATAGAATTCTTCAAAATCTTTTCTTTTTCTTCTCATTTTGATGGTTTTGTAATTCATCCTTCGGACCTATAAAACACGTACAAAGGTCCATCTTGCAAACACATTAGTCCCAATGAAGATGTTGTCATTAATCACCAAAAGAATTATGGACTAGAGTCATTTTCCCTACAAAATGGCATTGTCATTGGTGGATCAAAAGGAGGATATGATGCTACTTTTATGAAACTCTTCTCTTCGCAAATTGCAATAGTTGGATAGCCCTCAAAAAAATTGCAATAGTTGGACTTATGTTTTGAAGGTAAGCTTGATGAATTAACATTACTTGGCTGATTAATACTTTTTAATTCATTATACCTTTGATATTTGGCCATAGGTTCTTTAAAAGTGAGCAACTTTTTGCTTTTCTACTTAACACGGCCTTTACCTCTAGCTTTGATTTTGTTTCAGTTTGAGCAACTTTGGCTTGATTTTCTCAAAACTTCCTTAGCCTCATTCTAGAACCGGCTCTTGCTTTGATTTATGATATATATGATAATCACTTTCAAGATTATTTTCAGCAAACCTCTATCTTCCTTTTATCAAAGCCTGTTTGTAACTTTGCTAAACATTCTACAATTTTTAGTGCCATAGTCAAATGAATTATGCCACACTTGCAATATATGTGTTCTTCAACAATACTTGGTGATCAAAGATGTCGAAGTTATGGCATCGCATGGTAATCAAACATCTTAATAACATTATTCTTCAACAAGACATCAAAGATATGATCACACAAAGTTACATTAAAGTATATTCAATTTTTTTAGTTGATTCTTTTTTGGAGACAATTTAATTCTAAACAAATGAATGCTTCATATTTTTCATTAGTCCATTTGTCCATGCATTCACATGTGCCCTCTTTGCTTGATGTTTTTAAAGCGCTCATTATATTAGCATCAACATCAAATTTCATTTCTATGTTTTTAGATCCAAGGTGACCATTTAAACAATCTATATAGTGGTTTTAGCAGTGAGGTTGCTGAAAATTTCAAAACAAGTTGTAGAGAAGTAGATGGGAAACACCACACGCCCTAATGGGGGTGTGACCTTTGTATATACATCACCGATATAGCTTGGAGTACAAGGAATACATCAGTGTAAAAGGAAAGAATAAAAAAAAATCCTAATATACACATATACTTCATAATACCCACCCACAGTCAAAGTGGGAGGATCGCAGATGCATAGAGTGGACTAAAACTCATTGAACAAAGGAGTCGGCAGGCCCTTCGTCATGATGTCTGCAACTTGATGAGACGACGGCACATGGAGAACCTGAACCTCACCCAATGCCACCTTCTCACGAACGAAGTGAATATCAATCTTGATGTGCTTCGTGCGCCGATGATGCACCGTGTTGGCTGTCATATAGACAACACTCACATTGTCACAGTAAACAACAGTGGCTGAACCAAGCGGGACATGAAGCTCATGAAGAAGTTGGCGCAGCTAGCAACACTCTGCCACAGCATGAGCCATAACATGATACTCTGCCTCAACACTGGAATGAGAGACCGTGGTCTGACGCTTGGAGGACCAAGACACCAGATTGTCACCGAGGTAGATGCAGAAGCCGATGGTGGAGCATCGAGAGTCTGGACAGCCAGCCTAGTCAGCGTCAGAGTAGGCAGTTAGAGATTGAACAGAGCCACAGCCAATGTGAAGCCCGGAGGAGAGCGTGCCCTTCACATAACGTAGGATGTGCTTGATCAGGGCCATACGGGGCTCACGTGGGTCGTGCATGAAGAGGCACATCTGCTGAATTGCATACACCAGGTCAGGTTGAGTCAGGGTGAGGTACTGAAGAGCCCCAGCAAGACTCCGATACTCAGAGCTGTCCTGGAGTTTAGCGTCGTCGTGTGCCGAAAGCTTGGCATGAGTGTCAACGGGAGTCGCAGTAGAGTGACACTCAGCCATGCCAGCACACTGAAGAAGATCCAGGGTGTACTATCGCTGAGATAGGAACATGACTTGGGAGGAACGCATGACGGAGATACCAAGGAAGTGGTGTAGGTTGCCAAGATCTGTCATGGCGAACTCAGAGTGAAGGCGCCCCATGATGTGCTGAAGAAGAGTTGAGGACGAGGCGGTGAGGATGATGTCGTCGATGTAGAGCAGCAGGTAGGCGAGGCTCGGCCCCTCTCTATAGACAAACAGGGAGGTGTCGGAGGTAGAGGCGACGAAGCTAAGCTGGTGAAGGAAGGAGGTGAACCGCTAGTACCACGCCCTTGGGGCCTACTTCAATCCATATAAGGACTTCTGCAGGAGATAGATGTGATTTGGGGAGGTAGGGTTGACGAAGCTGGGAGGCTGCTGGCAGTAGATAGTCTCCGCGAGGTGTCCGTGAAGAAACGCATTCTTCACGTCCAGCTGGTGGATTGGCCAGGCGCAAGGAGTGGTGATGCTGAGGATGGTCTGTATCATCGCCGGTTTGACAACCAGATTGAAGGTATCGTCATAGTTGATGCCGTGGTGCTAGAAGAAGCCGCGAACGACCCAGCGCACCTTGTGTCAAGCAAGGGACCCATCAGCATGGAACTTATGCCAGAAGATCCACTTGCCCGACACGACATTGGCACCGGGCGGCTGCGGGACGAGGCACCAGGTGTCATTATCGATGAGGGCCTGGAACTCGTCGACCATGGCAGCATGCCAGTTGGTGTCAGCTAGAGCATTACGGTAGTTTGCCAAAATCAGAGAGGGCGAAGAAGAAGTCGAGGCTGTCAGGCCCTAGAAGTTCACTCGCTGGATGGCCCCATCCACAAACCGAGTGATAGGGCGTGAAGGAGCAGCGGGTCCTAGGGTCGCTAGGGCCGCGGACGAGGGAGAAATTTGTAACCCGCTCGCAGGCGCACCAAGATCTGCTGCAATCGGAGCAGTTGAAGCAGTTGGGAGCACGGGCGGCGCGATCGCGGTTGGAGTAGTCGGGAGCGCGCTCTCGGGCACTGCGGTCGCGGTCGCAGTCGGGAGCGTGCCCGCACGCACCGCGGTCGCGGTCAGAGCAGTCGGGAGCGCAACTGCGCATTGCGCGGTTGCGGTCGGAGCAGTTGGGAGCGCGCCCACGTGCACCGTGGTCGCGGTCGGAGCAGTTGGGAGCGCTGCAGTCACGGTTAGGGCTGCACCCGAGCATGGCGCGGTCACCGTTGGAGCAGTTGGGAGCGTGCCCGCATGTGGCGCGGTCGTGGTCGGAGCAACTGGGAGCACGCCTGCGCGCACCGCACTCACGGTCGGAGTAGTCGGGAGCATTACGGTTGTGGCCGGGGCTGCACCCGCGTATGGCGCGGTCGTGGTCAAAGCAGTCGGGGCACGCACGCGCGCGCCGCGGTCGCGGTCGGAAGCGATGCGGTTGCGGTCAGAGCAATCGGGAACGCGGTGGAGAGCGGCGACCCGCCCGCAGATAGAGTGGGGTACACGGTCGGCTCGTGTAACAGGATGGATGGGTCGTCATTAGTGAGTTCCTGCAAAACAACTGGTGAGGGCCACGGTGGCTCAACGTCTGATGACGGAGCAATTGAGGTGGAAGTAGGAACATCGGAGGGGCTCGACAAAAGGAAGTCGAGCTGCGATGGGTGTGTAGAGTAGGAGGAGAAGGGAAAGATGGACTCGTCGAAGACAATATGGTGAGAGATGATGACTTGACAGGTGGACAAGTCAAGGCAGCAGTACCCCTTGTGAGACGAGGGATAACCAAGGAAGACATAGGCTACAAAGTGAGGAGCAAGCTTATGGCGTGCTATGGCTGAGAGGTTGGGGTAGCAAAGACAACCAAAGACATGCAAGTGAGAGTACTCGAGAGGCTGCGAGTAGTAGAGGATGTAGGGGATGTCATTCTGAATGGCAGAACAGGGGCGCCAGTTTAGAAGATAGGTGGCGGTGGTGAGCGCCTCGACCCAATATGGGGCAGCCATGGAGGCGTGAATGAGCAATGTGCGAGTGACATTATTAAGTGTGCGGAGGACACACTCAGCTTTCCCATTCTGGGGAGAAGTGTAGGGACACAAGAGGTGCAGGTGGATACCTCGAGAAGTTAAGAAAGATGTGAGAGTCCTATTGACAAACTCAGTCCCGTTGTTAGCCTGGATGCTGTGAACGGGAAGACTAAATTGCATTGAGTATAGGCACAGAAGTCGGTGATGTATGAGGTGACTTCAGACTTGTGGACTAGAGGAAACGTCCAGCAAAAATGTGAGAAGTCATCCAGAATAACTAGGTAGTAGCGATAACCAGAAACGCTAGATACCAGAGAAGTCCAAACATCACAGCGAACTAACTCAAAGGGAGCAGAACTACAAGAGCTAGAATGAGAGAAAGGTAACCGCACATGTTTCCCTAAATGATATGAATGAGGT
>NC_028453.1:16680321-16703405 GCF_000263155.2 Setaria italica
TTCAGGAGGCACCAAACCCGCCTGGTCCCATGTTGGTGCCGGAGTGGGCGCCTGAACGGGGGCGTAGGTGGCTTGGGCCTGCAGAGGAGGGCCGAGGAGACTATGGGTGCCAGTGGACCAGCCCCAACTGCCTTGACTGCCGGCCTGCTAGAAGCCTAGAGTGCCGCAGGAGCCAACCCCCGGACTGAAGCAAAACCATGGGCTGGTGGGCTGTAGGGGCCCGCCGCCGTGGGAACCGCCGCCGCCGGAGGGTTCCTAGAAGCCACTACCCCATCTTCTGCTGCCACTTCATCTTGCCGTTGCTGCCGTCGGTGTGGCCGCCACTGCTGCTGCCGCTGGCACCGCCACTGGTGCCGCCGCCGGTCTGAGCAGAGCTAGACGGCGGGCGACACCCACCCGTACAGCCGGAGGAGATCGACGACAAAGAAGAGTTCCTGGTAAGGAGGGCAGTGGAGTTGGAGACCTTCTCCTCGTTGGCGAGGCGAAGTTCCTTCAGGGTGAGCATGTCCCACGCTTGGGCGAAAGACGGGAAGCCGAGGGTGGAGTTGGCGATGTCGTCGGCGGTGTTGGAGAAGTGTGGGCTGAGGCCGCGAAGAAGGTTCAAGACAAGTTGGGAGTCCTGAATAGGATGGCTTATGTCGCGAAGGGTGTCGGCGAGAGTCTTCATGCTACTGCAATACTCGGTGATGGAGGAGTCGACCTGCATCATGGAGTGGAAATCTTGGCTGAGGAAGATCGTCCTGGATTGCTTGTTGGTGCGGAAGAGTCCCTCGATGATGAGAGTTCCTGGGCGGTCTGGTCGTCATCGGTCATGGCGAGGTTGAGGACAGAGTCATCGATGGAGCCGAAGAACGAGGACAGACACATCAATCCGCTTGATCCCAGTCAGGGTCCTGGGGATGAGGAGCCACCATGCCATAGATGTGCGACCGGAGGCCGAACTTGCCACACATGGACTTGAAGAAGGACGCCCATCCGAAGTAGGCGTTGGACTTCATCATCAGCATCACGGGTACGTGAGACTTGACGGAGATGGTGGCATAGGGGTGGACGGCTTGCGGCGGCGCCGGGTACATGATGAAGCCACCACCGCCGTTGCTGGGCGCATCACTGGCAGAAGGAGCTTGGGGCGCACTGCCAGAGGAGCCGCCGGTGCTGTTGGAGGTATGCCCTAGAGGCAATCATAGAGATGATGATATTCCATTGTATCCATGATTTAGATTGTGTTCCTCGAATATCCATTAAAGGCTACTTGAATTCATTTGCAATTATGTGAATTGTGTGTTTTTACTTGTATGGTTATTCTAAAAGTTATCCCTAGTCGGAGTACATGCGAGGACACACATGAATATTAGAGTAACACATGTATTAGTTGATGACTATGCTTCACAAGTCATGGACATGGAGATGTCAAACTTATAATGTGGGCACGTAGAGACATGTGCTAGGACTGACCCAACGTGAGTTACATAGTTCTCTGTTTATACAACGTGTACACTTTGTCCCTAGACCTGAGATTGTCGCATGTACTCAAGATGTGGATCAACTTACTTAGGGGGCTATCAAACGCTACACCGTAACTGGGTAGTTATGAAGGTAGCTTTTGGGTTTGTCAAGAAGCATGCTGTGAGGCATGGTCAGTCAAGATGGAATTTGCCCCTCTCTACTTGAGAGATATATCTCTAGGCCCCTCGAGTGATCGGATCCGGAAATGCATGGTCACGCTACGTGAGGTTAAGAGTTAACCTAGAGAGGGATTTCCTATCACAGGATCCAGAAAGAGAGGTCGGCTTGGAGCTAGACCAAATATCGTGAGGCAAAGGGAATAGCATGTACGTGATGTTGTGATAGTTCGTCTGATATGATCTTTGTGTGTGTATAGGAGTTGGCACGTCCTGCTTTAGGCCACTACCAACTATTGGCCGAGTAGGAGTACTCGCACCATGTCTATACGTATACGAACCTATAGGGTCACACACTAAAGGGGCCACAAGCCCAATGAGGATATGATCCGTATTGGACCAGGTTTAAGAGTACTAATGGGCCTCGGACCTAGAGGCCCGTCAGGAACCCCTATGTATTGAGGGGTGGGGACGGCTTAGGGTTTGATCTCTTTTCGCACGAGCAACAGCCAAACCTCCCACGCCCTTACCTTGTTGCCCTCACGGACCTAGCAATTCAGCTTGTGACGCTTCCTTCCCGCACGTGTGAATACCTTGGTGGTGTTGCATCTGCAGCACTTGGATGAGCCGCTACACGAGAGCTTGACGAGCCGATGAGGAGCCTGATGAGCTGGTGAGGAGCTTGACGAGCCATCGCACGAGGAGGATGTCGCTGCACGTGGATGAGCTGTTGGATGTGGAGGTTTCGACCACGCTACCCTGACCTGGTGATTGACTACACTGCTCCGACGCGCTTCATCAACTTCCGCATCTGCACGTCTAGTGGTAATCATGTGATCTATAACAGCAGTATTCCTGGTTTACGCAGTAGAAAATTTTATTTTGTGCTAGCGTAGCCTACCTAGTAACCCTTCACGTGCCAAGTGGTGGCACAGATGCACCGCCGTTGGCAGTAGGGGGTGGTCTAGCAGCAGGAGCGGTGGTGTCGCCGGATACAGAGGAGTCGGCGGAGGACATGGCGCACGATAAGGGGGGGGGGGAGGCGCCGGATAGGGAGGTGCAGCGGAGGGTGGGTGGCGGTGGCGTAGCAGGGGGGTGCTGCCTAGGTTTGCGCAGATTAGGGGGGAGGCGCAGGGAGAGGAGAGGAGGCCCACGATCTAATCTCGTGATACCATGTAGAGAAGTAGATGGGAAACACCATACTCCCTAATAGGGGAGGTGACCTCTGTATATATATCGCCAATATGGCTTGGAGTACAAGGAATACATCAAGTGTACAAGGAAAGAATAAAAACATCATAATATACACATATACTTCCTAATACAAGTAAATTACCTTTCTCAATCAATCTTTTAGAATTATTCATGATGATAATACTAACAGATGCATCCATTGAAAAAATAGGATCAGATTGGGAAATAGGTAAAGTGCTTGCATGTTGTACCTTATTGGGCATGTTGGAGAAGTATATCGCCAATATGGCTTGAAGTACAAGGAATATATCAAGTGTACAAGGAAAGAATAAAAATATCATAATATACACATATACTTCCTAGTACAAGTAAATTACCTTTCTCAATCAATTTTTTAGAATTATTCATGATGATAATACTAACAGATGCATCCATTGAAAAAATAGGATCAGATTGGGAAATAGGTAAAGTGCTTGCATGTTGTACCTTATTGGGCATGTTGGAGAAGCATGGACTGAGTCCACAGGAATCGAAAGTTCCAATTTTTGAAAGCTAGATGGATTTTTTTAGAATCACCAGAAATTACTGAAAACTTTCATTATAATGCCTTCCCCTTGTTCTCAGAGGTTTGATCTCCATCATCTTGATGCTCCTTCTTAGCCAAACCTAATTTGGCTATGGTTTGTTGTTCATCACTGATAGAATAATCTCTTGATAGCTTGCCTCTTGACAAATCCAGTACAGCTGAATTTTTGCATTTTGACATGCCTTTTCACAGCTAAATTTGTTTCTTTTTCCTCACAATTATCAGCCGATAATGTAACAGTCAACTTTGGGTTTTGTGCAAACACGTTGCTGCTGTACGTGCTTCATCTATACATTCTTTAATTTTCCCCCATCCCCCGCGCGCACCCCCCATGCTTTTAAACTCTTTCGACAATGAAGTATTAGTGGTGTCAGAGTTTTGCAAGTGTGTAGGAGGCAAAACATATGATGTACTAGTGTGCAGAGATGTATGCATGCTTGCTGAATTTCCATTATTTTGGCTAAGGTTAGAAATAAGACATGGAGCCGAATCTTAAGAATTTGCATTTGCATATGGCGGCTGAGGATAATTGGGCAAGATCACTATGTTGTTTTGGCCTTGATAAATGTTCATCAGCATGTAAACTTATTACGCTGCCAATGTGTGACAATATTTAGATGTATTTTGTATATTGTTAATCAAAATAATTTGAAGTATACGCATGATTTTGCATGGGCTTTTGCACCTAATCTTTAGAATCATATTTGCTGAAGCTCACGTACCCATGAGCTCAGAGCTTAGAATGCTTTGCCCTTTTCCATTCTCTTCTGGCTTGATTTCTCACGTCACATGGTTTTTTTTGTTAATGGCGTCAATATCATGTCCTGCCACCCGATTCATGGAATGCACCTTCGGGCAACTTGTTGTACATGATAGACAGGTCAAGAGAAGAGAGGGAAGGCTAGAGCGAAGGAGACGAGTGTTGAGAAAAATGTGTATCGCCAAACACTGAGCACATCATGCGCTCCTCGCAGAGCTGCTCCTCGCCGTGCCTTAGCAAAAAGAGGTATGGCCCGTTTTGAAACATGTCAAGTTGGTTTTCATCAGGTTCACCGGAATCGCTCACCCGAGATCACAATTTCAATTTCATGGTGACGGGTAGTTAGGTTTACAAGGAAACCCAGAAAAGGATAACTACCATGCTCACGCGGGGGACAAATAACTACTCTGTTGGGGAAAAGGACTTCGCAAAGCACCCCCCTTCTTCTTAACCCTTCAATTCTCTAACTACCAAACAGCTTCTGGACGAAGGGGGAGTTCTTCCAAGCTCACCCGAAGTAGTCATTTTGCTTTTTGCCTTTCTTGCTCTTTTCATTTTTAACTGATTGGCCTGTACTTCTGAGATGGTTTTCTACCCCAACAGTTGTAGCACCCATCATGCTTCGTCCCTAGAACCACGATGGCACTGAGAAAAAAAGCTATACCTCCCAAACCACAAAATGCTGCTAATGACCCGTCAGCAGCAACAGAACAACCTTTGGACATCGTTCCAAGCGCTCGTCATGAGCGAAGACAAAAGCTGAGGACTTCGCTAATGGCCAGCTGGAAGTGGGCCTGGCGGATGCTAGAGTGGAAGACAAAGACCTGGCGGCTTTTAGAAGAATTGAAGTGAGATTGCAGAAGAAGTTCAAGGAGGCCCAGTCCACCTCCAACGCGAAGACAAGAGCTCAGGTTGAAGCCGCGATGGTGAAGGCAAAAGTGTCACAACAAGGTAACCCAGAGGAAGACCAGGTAAGATATTAGGCTATGTTGAAAGAGATAGCAAGGAAGAGAAAAGTGTTAGAACAATTGCAGGCAGAGAAAATGTGTGATACTGTGAGGTAGAGAACAACACGTTTGCAGGAGCAGATGAGTTTGTTGCAGGTTCAAATCAATTCTTTACAAGCGCAGAACACTGACCATCAAGCTCAAAGCAAAGAGGGCCAAGATGATAGCGAAGAATACTAGTCAGGTCCTTCCAGCTACGACGCGTTTGCGGAACGTAGACCACAGTGGGGGAATGAAAATACTAACACAGCTCGTTATCAAATGAGACCAATTTCACATCTAAAAGTTGAGCTAGAATTCGCTGAGTGGCCACCAAGATTCAAAATGCTAGCTTCAATGCTAGAATTTGATGGGGCGTCAGAGCCAAGGCGCTTCGTGCTGAGATACAACACGACAATCTCTTCAGGTAGAGGTGATGACTCCGTGAAAGCCAACACACTAGTGATGGCAATCAAGGGCTCGGCCTAGCAGTGTTATGCATCTCTACCAAAGGTCAGTATTTCTTCATGGGACCAGCTTTGGGACAAATTGTTTGAAAACTTTCAAGGTTTCCAACCTCAAGAGTTAACTTCAGGAGATCTCCATAACTAAATTGTTTGATACTTGTCACTTTTCTAACTTGTCTTCTCTTGCAGGAAGAACTTCACTTATTTTGCTCTACTCCTCCTCCACCCAGATCGGATGGCTCTGACGTCGCTTCGCGTGTACAGACCATTGCGGCTGTACATAAGGTGATTGAAGAAGAAGAGGAAGAGGAGTCAGAGGGTTTTTCCTCCTTCAGCAGCTCTGATTCAGAGGCTGCTAAGAAGCTTGTTGTCAAGCCCCATCCATCAGAAAAGGTGGGATCTTCCTCCAGGACTTCGAAGTGTGAAGTCAAAGATGACCTAGAGGCTGGATTGGCGCCATGCCCGAAGAGAAAGTGCACTACTGCCGATGAATTCCCACCTCCGGTAGTCACATCCGAAGAAGGACAAGATTCTGAGGATCATCCTCAAGTACTCAAGATAAGGTGGTCCACAAAGTAAGTATCCGAGTACTGATTGTAATCTTTCTTTGCTTTGCGATGTATCTTGACACTTGTCTTTTTAGGAAATCCACCAGCATGGATTTTGGAGGCCCAAGCCCGAAGTTTGCAGCTGATGGCAGTAGCCGCTCAGCCCAAGACCTTGTCCCAGCACCTTCAATTCCACCGCTAGAGGAAAAGCCTGTGCCTAAAGTCGCTCTAGGTACTGTATCCCTCGTCGCTGCACTCATGCATGATGTAATTGCATCTCTTAATGTTGTTGTAGTGCCAGCCCCCGAGCTACTCAATCTGACACTGCCGGTAGTCGAGCCCATTGCGATGAGTACTTCTGCAGTGGTGGCGACGTTGGTAGCTCCCGAGCCGGAGGTCGAGACTGAGGTAGAGGGGGAAACTACTGCTGGAGTCAAGGCTATGCTTGTAGCCCCCAAGCCAGAAGCTAAAGTTGAAGCTGTGGGGCCGCTACAAGTGTTGGCTGTCATCCCTCCATCTAAGGTGGGACCATCTACTAGCCGTGGTGTGGCCTCCCTCTCATCTTCAGAAGGTGGTCCTTCAACTAGCCGAGCACTGGTTCCTCTCGGTGCACCAATTGCTGAAGAGCACGAGGAACTGTGGATAGCTGAAGGGGTGGACTTGGAGAAGATCCAACTTCTTGCTGACCCTCTGACCACCATGGAGATAGAGGCCACGGTCATGGAGATGCAATAACGTGTAGGCGAGTACATAGTGGTAAGTTTCTCTTCTGTGTTTGACTTCATCTTGAAATAGGTACTTGTTAATTATACGAGTACTTGCTTTGTTTCTGTAGAAACTGATCGAGCACTATCGCCGGAAATCAGAGATGATCCAAGCCTATGGAGACATTATCATGCGGGTTGAAGCGCTTGAAGAAGAGATAGTGAAGGAGTAGCAGTGCTCCTCCCAGCTACTCATGAAGTACGATGGCCAAGCTGCTGAGTACCAAAACCTTGTGTAGAAAGTCGCGGAGGGGAAGGACCACCTTTAGAAGCGAAACAAGGGGTTGAGGAATCGATTGGAAGGTAAGTTGTCAGCTCCTGCTAGTCTTCGAATACCAATTTGTGCTTGATATTCTAACTTGCTCTTTGTGTTGTTCTTACAGCGCTCACCAAAGAGAAAGAAGATCTCTAGGGCTGCTTCACGAACTGGCAGCACTCATATTACAGAGTGACGGATCAACACGACAAGTTGTCCGCCCTATACAAGACTCTAGAGCACAAGCTAGAGAAAGAAAATAAATTGTGCACCGATGGAGAAGTCAACCTGGTGAATACCATGACGATCCTCCGAGAGCATGAGGCTGAGTTGGCGGCAACCAAACTTGCTCTGAAGGAGCTAAAAGAAGCCGCTCAACCCATCGTCGATATGGTGGAGCCCCCGGCAGAAGGCGTGGAGCCCCGCCCCTTCGTGGAGGTACTCAAGGATGTCCCTGGGAAGATCACCAGCTATATCCAGAAGATGGCAGAGTCCATCTCAAAGCAGCTATTGGCCATGGTAAAGTCCTTCTACCCGCAAGCTGACTTGGCTCCTGTTGCGGAGGGATTGCAGAAGATTCCTCTGATGAGAAATTCCAACAGTACCTGCAAGAAATGGCTCCCATTCCTAAGGAGGTAGCTAGTAAGATAGACCTTGAGTAGTTTTTCATGTAAAAACAATATGTCATTGTAATATAAACATGATTTCAATGAAATGTAAAGTATTAAATTCTTATCACAATTTTTGTTCCTTAGCAATTTGTTTGAATTCTTTGTTTTATTGCATCTCTCAACCTACCCTGATAATTGTTCGTGCGGTAGTCGAGAGTGTCTCCGCACAAGGCTACACCTGTGAGCCTCTTCAGATACGCGATGTAGAGTACACTTAGGATGCAACCCCTTTCTACGGATTGCAAGTACTCAGGTATCTGAGTAGTCAGACTCTTTAGGCAAGTAGACTCTTCAGGACTTTGTTAACTAGAGTTTACCTTTGCAACCTCTCTGGGGTGTACGAGTGTTGTGCTCTGAAGATCTAGAACTACAGACTTGTTATTACAAGCTACGACTGGATAGATTTGTCTAGATAAGAACTCGGGTAGTATAGGTAACTCCCAAGTTTGCTGACGACTTCTTTTGTGAAGGCCGTTGATGGATGAATTGTCCAAGGAGCTGACTAGCTCACTTTTTGTGTGCACAGGGTTGCTTTTGTAAGTTGCTGCAATCAAATGAGTTGAATAACTCGAAGAGTGTGCATGTGGACAATTTTTGTCCAATGAGTTGAATAACTCAAAAATATCTTGCGGACTTGTGAATACAGGCCGCGAGTTGGGTGATAGTACGTGGGGAGTTGAATAGCTCTGTGAACTTGCTTTTGCAAGCCGCAAACAGGCAGAGACTAGTCATTTAAGGACAAAAAATAACTCTGCTTTATTAAATTGTAATTTATACAAGTGAGCTGATTGCCAATTTACATGAATATGTAAACTACATGTAGAATTGACACAGGTGTTCGATGTTCCACGAGTTGTCAATTTCTTCACTAGAGAGAGTTTGGAGCCTGTACGACCTAGGTCTAGTAACCTTGGAGATGATGAAAGGACCCTCCCATGGTGAGTTTAGCTTGTGTAGCCCCTTGGTGTCTTGAATACGCTTGAGGACCATGTCACCTATGTTGACGAACGCTCTTTGACATTACGATCATAATAGCGGCAAATTTCTTCAAGGTATCTTGTTGACTGGATGAGTGTTGCACAGTGAGCTTCTTCGAGGCTGTCGAAGTCTAAACGCCTTGTTTCTTCTACCGCACCCTCCTGATACTGCTCGACTACTAGAGATTTCCACATGACGTCGATGGAGAGGACAGTTTCTAATCCATAGACCAAACGGTAGGGTGAATACCCTATAGGCTTGCACAGCTATGTGTGAAGCCCCTAGAGGACATTGGGTAGCTCCTTGACCAACATGCCACCTTTGGAGTTTCCAATGTCATGTAGTCGTTTCTTCAAGGCCTCCAGTAACATCCCGTTGGCGCACTCAAACTGGCTGTTAGCCCGCGGATGAGCGACAAAGATGTATCGGATGTCGATCCCACTATTCTCACAGTACTCCCAGAACTCGTGGTTGTTGAAATTGAAACCCAAGTCTATGATGATGCGATTGGGAAAGCCGTAGCGATGGACAATCTTGTCAACAAAGTTGAGTACTCTGTCTGCCTTGGAGCAGGTCACTAGCTTCACCTCGATCCACTTGGTAAACTTGTCGATCACCACAAGTACTCGGTTGAACCCTCCCGGGGCTGTAGGCATTGGACCAATCATGTCTAGCTTCCAGCATGCGAAAGACCAAGAATGTGGTATGGTAATCAACTTGTAGGCATGGACATCTTGTTGCTTGGCGAAGAATTGAAACCCTTGGCATCGGCAAACTAGTTCTTTAGCGTCAGCGAGAGCTATAGATCAATAGAATCTTACTCTAAAAGCCTTGCCCATGATCATTCTTGAAGATGTGTGGTTGCCGCAGATGCCCTTGTGGATCTCCTCCAGTATGTCCTTGCCATCTTGTCATGAGATGCAATTCATGAGTACTCCTGATGATGGCCACATCTGTAGAGTCTATCTCCGACTATAACATAGTTCTTGCCACGCTGTGAGACTTCCTCTGCTTCTATTTTATATGGAGGCAACTTGTGCTCCTTGATGTAGTCGATGAAGAGGGTTCTCCAATCTACATCGATCATTATAACCTCCCAATCTGGTGCATCATGACCTCGATCGGTGGTTTTTTACGGTGCTGGTTCCACTATGGATGTCTTGTGTAGTTCATGGACAAAACACCTGCTGGAACTTGAGCACGAGTAGATCAGAGCTTGGACAAGACATCTGCGGCTACGTTGTTATCATGAGCCATGTGATGGAACTCCAGACCAGAGAACTTGTTTTCTAGTTTGCTTACTTCTAGGCAGTATGGATACATGTTGTTTTTATGACGATCCCACATGTCATTGACTTGATTGATGACTACCAGCGAATCGCCATAGACCAACAAACGTTTGATTCCTAGTGAGACTGCCAGGCGGAGCTTGGGAAGAAGCGCTTCGTATTCAGCTTCATTGTTAGACACCTCCCAAAAGATTTGTAGAACATATTTGAGTTTTCCTTAGGGAGAGATTAAGAGTAATCCTGTGCTGGCGCCCTCGAGTTGGAGTGATCCATCAAAGTACATGACTGTAGGGATACGAGGTAGGCTACACTAGCGCAAATCAAAATTTCTACCACGTAAAACCAGGAAGAACTGCCGTATAAGGATCACGGGATTACCACTCAACGCACTACTGGTGCGGAAGATGTAGATATGCGTCGATGCAGTGAAGACGATCACGTAGTCGTACGTAGTCATACGTAGTCGATCATGTCAACGTCCAGCAGCTCCTCAGCAGCTCATCCACGTGCAGCAAGATCGCCCCCGGTGCCTCGGCTCGTTGTCGGCTCGTCGTGGCTCGTCGGCGGCTCGTCCAAGTGCTGCAGGCGCATCACCACCAAGGTATCCACACGTGCAGGGAGGAAGTGTCGCAAGTCAGACTGCTAGATCCGCGAGTTGCAACAGGCGAGGGCGTGGGAGGCGCGGCATGTGTGTTTCGCCAAAAGGTGTAAACCCTAGGGCGCCCCCACCCCTCTATTTATAGAGGTTCCTAACGGGCCTCTGGGTCCGAGGCCCATTAGTACTTCTAAACCTAATCCAACTCGGATCAGATCCGAATTAGGCTTCCAGCCCCTTAAGTGTGTGACCCTATGGGTTCGGATACGTATAGACATGGCCCGAGTACTCCTACTCAGCCCAATAGTCGGTAGCGGCCTCTAGCAAGACGTGCCAACTCCTATACGCACACGAAGATCATATCAGACGAACCATCACAACATAACATACAAGCTATTCCCTTTGCCTCACGATATTTGGTCTAGCTTCAAGCCGACCGCTCTTTCTCGATCTTGTGATTCGGAATCCCTTTGTAGGTTAACTCTTAACCGTACGTAGCATGGCCATGCATTTTCGGATCCGATCACTCGAGGGGCCCAGAGATATCACTCTCAATTAGAGAGGGGCAAATCCCATCTTGATTGACCATGTCTCATAGCATGCTTCTTGACAAACCCGAAAGCTACCTTTATAACTACCCTGTTACGGCGTAGCGTTTGATAGCCCCTAAGTAGGTCGATCCACATCTAGAATACATGTGACAATCTCAGGTCTAAGGACAAAGCGTATATATTGTTTAAAGACAGAACTACTTCTCGTGTTGGGTCAGTCCTAACACATGTCTCCACATGTGTCCACATTATTAGTTCAACATCTCCATGTCTATGACTTGTGAAACATAGTCATCAACTAATACATGTGCTAGTCTAATATTCATGTGTGTCCTCACATGAACTCCGACTAGGGACAACTTTAGAATAACCATACAAGTAAAGAGTTTCACATACAATTCACATAATTGCAAATCAATTCAAGTAGCCTTTAATGGATATTCAATGAACATAATATACAAATCATGGATACAAATGGAATATCATCATCTCTATGATTGCCTCTAGGGCATATCTCCAACAGTCTCCCACTTGCACTAGAGTCAATCTAGAAGGTACCTAATACCCATAGCTCTTACATGCGCATCATGCTTAGCCTGCGGGAGTGGTTTTGTCAACGGATCAGAAATGTTCAGATCCGTGTGTATTTTGCATATCTTGATCTCACCCCGGTTAACGAAGTCTCGAATGAGATGAAATCGCCGCATTACGTGTTTGTTCTTCTGGTGGTTCCTTGGCTCCTTTGCTTGCGCAATTGCCCCATTGTTATCACAGTAGAGATTCAATGGGCTGGACGCATTCGGGAACACACCAAGCTCAATGAGGAAATTCCTTATCCAAACACCTTCTTTCGCGGCTTCCGAAGCCGCGATGTACTCGGCTTCTGTCGTAGAATCAGCCACCGTCTCCTACTTGGAACTCTTCCAACTAACAGCACCACCATTCAGCGTGAACACAAATCCTGATTGTGACTTTGAATCATCTTTGTCGGTTTGAAAACTAGCATCGGTGTAACCTGTTACAACGAGCTCCTCCTCACCTCCATAGACGAGGAACATATCTTTAGTCCTTCTCAAGTACTTAAGAATGTTTTTCACCGCTGTCCAGTGACTCTCACCTGGATCAGATTGGTGTCTGCTTGTCATACTTAGCGCATATGAAACATCTGGGCGAGTACTTATCATTGCATACATGATAGATCCAATAGCCGAGGCATATGGCACTCTACTCATGCGATCCCGCTCATCAGCAGTCGAAGGACACTGAGTCTTGCTGAGATGTATGCCATGTGACATAGGCAAGAACCCTTTCTTTGCCTCTTCCATGCTGAACCGCTTCAACACTTTGTCAATATAAGTATCTTGGCTTAAACCTATAAGCCTTCTCGATCTATCTCTATAGATCTTAATGCCCAGAATATATGCCGCTTCCCCTAAGTCCTTCATCAAAAAACTATTTTTCAGTGAAGTCTTTACGGACTCAAGCATAGGAATGTTATTTCCAATCAGTAATATGTCATCCACATATAAGATTAGAAATACTACTGAGCTCCCACTAACCTTCTTGTAAACACAAGACTCTTCTTCGTTCTTGGTGAAGTCAAACCCTTTGACCACTTCATCAAAATGAATGTTCCAACTCCTAGATGCTTGCTTCAATCCATAAATGGATCTCTGAAGCTTGCATACCTTTCCAGCATTTTTCAGATCGACAAAACCCTCGGGCTGTATCATATACACGTCCTCAGCTAGGTTTCCATTCAAGAAAGCTGTCTTGACATCCATCTGCCATATCTCATAATCAAAATATGCAGCTATAGCTAGAATAATCCGAATGGACTTAAGCATCACTACGGGCGAGAAGGTCTCGTCGTAGTCAACTCCTTGAACTTGTTGAAAACCTTTTGCGACAAGTCATGCTTTATAGATGTGAACATTTCCATCCATGTCCTTTTTCTTCTTATAGATCCACTTGCACTCTATGGCTTTAACACCATCAGGCGGGTCAACCAAGTTCCAAACTTGATTGTCTCCCATGGACTCTATTTCGGATTGCATGGCACTCTGCCATTTTTCGAAGTCTGGGTCCCTCATTGCTTCTGCATATGTCGCAGGCTCATCATTGTCCAACAATAATATTTCCCGCATTTCGCGGAGCCTTGCTGACCTTCGTGGTTGTGGCGGTGCTTCTCTTGCCATGGGTATCTCAACTTGTTCTGCTACGTTAGCATCACTCATTGATTCTTGCCCGATCGGCTCATCTTGAACTTCTTCAAGATGCACTGTCTTTCCACTCTTTTCTCCTTTGAGAAACTCTTTCTCTAGGAAAACCCCGTTCCGAGCGACAAACACTTTGCCTTCTGATCAGTCGTAGAAATAATATCCCAAAGTTTCCTTTGGATATCCCACAAAAATGCACTTATCCGACTTGGGTGTGACCTTGTCCGACTGAAGTCGCTTGACAAACACTTCACATCCCCAAATCTTTAGAAAAGATAAACTAGGAACCTTTCCAGTCCATATCTCATATGGTGTCTTAACTACGGATTTAGATGGTACCCTATTAAGTGTGAAAGCGGGGATGCTTGGGTGACGGCGACGAAGCAGGATAGTTGGCATCCTCTTGCGGTGGCGGTGCCCCTGTCGCAGAAGCCACTAGTACATCTCTCTCCCATCTAACTTCATGCAGCTCCCGTTGAGTAGCAAAGAGGGTGTTGTTGGCTTCATTCAAGGCGGCGAGAGTTGCAGATAGGTACTTGCGGAGATAGTCCGTGGCCATGTCGACTCCATCGTGAGTAGCTATGAAAGTCCTTGCTTCACCACTAGCCCTGGACGGAAGGTATTGGCGATATGTATACTGCAGCCATGGATGTTCCTCGTGAGAGAGGACCCAGAGGCGGGCGCAGGATCTGGACTATGGGTATTCAAAATTGGAGATGGCAAGAAAAAAAAATTTGATAGAATAAATTATAATTTTATAACACAGAATTAAGTGGTAGCATCATTGATTAATAAAATTGATCACAAATTAAAATTGTCCAGCTATTAATGATCAACATATAAAAGTGGCAACATGTGAAATAAATAGAGGCTAAAACAGCAAAATGGTAACAAACAATTGAAAATGGCAAAATGCTCACCTCAATTTCACAAACAATCAGGAACAGCAATCAGTAGACTTGATGAATCACTGGACTCGTGGAGGAATAGCAATCGGTTCTGATAGCAATCACTGGCAATCACTGGCTCGGGCGCTCGGCCACCAGTAAAGCGCAGCGCGCTACACCTGCGCGCCCGCCGCCGCCGGCCCGTCGTCGGTACTCGGCCGTCGCCGGCGTCGCGGCGCCCAACCGCGCGCGCGGCCGCGCGCAGGCCGCAGGGGCAGCCCTGGCAGGGCGGCAGCCAGTCGGCAACCGGCAACCGGCAGCCGCGCAGGCGCGCAGCCGCGCAAGCCGCCCGGCGCCCGCTGCGGCGCTGGCGCGCTGCCCTCCTGGCTCGGTGGGACGGTGGCTCCAGTAGCCGCCGCCCGCCGGTAGCAGCCGAGCCCGAGCAGGCGCGCGCGGCGCGCCCACCGCCGCCGGCGCGTCGCCACGTCAGCAGCTGCGGCCCGCGGCGCCTCCGCTCGGCGCCAATCGCGCGCCGGCCACAGGGCCTACCGCCGGGCGCCGCCGCCGCCGGACGCCGCTAGGGACCTAGGGTTCGCGCAATCGCGCGCCTGGACGTCCCTGTGCCTGTGCTCACGGTGGCCGGTGGGGGTGGCCGGGTGGGCCGGTGGGGAATTTGGGGTGTGGGCAGATGCAGGCCGGATGGGTCGGATGGGCCAGTTGGGCCAGTCGAGGGAGAGTGAAGTTGGCCTCCGGTGGGCCTTTTCGAGTGAAATTTGTATGCTAGCTTTTGTATTTTTGTTTTTTCATACATACACCTAAAATACACTATATACATGAAAATTTTTTGCAAAAATAATGGGTATTCAATTGAATACCCTTGAATCAATGTGGGCCCGCCACTGAGAGGACCTCAAGTGCTTTCCTAGCTGCCTCGGCTATGCCAGCCTCCATGGTCCTCCTCATCGCCACGTCGTGGTGAACAGCCACCACCTCCCATCCTCCTTCATGCTCCTCATGAAGGGTAACCTTCACCTCCCAGAATGTAGGATAGCGAGGTTGGGTGTACCGAGCACACTTGTAGACAGGCCTCATGGTATATCCCAAGTGGTGACAAGTCCATCTTAGCATGTCAGCCATGTGTACTCCTTGTCCATAGTCCTCCTTCACCCATCTGATCCATCTCTCGGGCTCAGGAGCTTGTGCGGCTGCTTCTGGCTCGGGCTCGGGAGCGTCTCCTGGTGCTAAATCTTCTTCTAGCTTGGGCTCCTCATTCGATATGTCGATGACAGGTACGGGCGCCGAGGCTGGTGCAGGTGCTGGTGTCGGTGCTGTCTCCTGCTCCATGGGCACGGCGTCCTCGTCAGTCTCATCCCCCGGGTGCTGAAAGTAGTAGACCTCCTCTTCCTCCTCTTCTCTAGACTCCATGGGGTGATATGGTGCGATGCCGTGACGCGAGGGACGGGTGCTCTTGCGGGCTGTCAATCGGGTGCGAGCCAGCTAACAGAAAGAAAAAGAAGAATTTTAGAATAAAATTTTGAATGAACCAAGATAAAAGTAAAAATAAAGGATTAAAAAAAATAGCAACAAGGATAAGACAAATCAAGTTTAAGAATATTTAAGTAGATTTAAATTAAGAAAAGTTAGGAATGGCTACTTGATTATTATAATCCTTAAATACGACCATTTTCTAACTAGGCTAGCGTCCTACAGTCAACACGGCTCTGGTACCACTTTTGTCACACCCGATTTTAAGGACAAAATCGAGTGCATTAAATACATGTGCGCCAGGATCAAGTTACACACATAAACAACATAAGCGAATATCAAAGACAGTGCCATAATGAAATAAAGAGAGTATTAACCATTATTACATGACTGAAAGTCTCAATAAAACACAAAGTCTAATTATTACGCAGCGGAACTCCAAAGACGACGACGACACCACAGGCAGCTGACTGAAGAACCGTACGCCTAGAACTCCTCAACGTCGTCAGAGTACTCCACCGGATTATCTTGGTCTGAACAGCGGTTTTGCAAGGGTGAGTATACTTATGGTTGGTACTCAACAAGTCGTGGGGAATAGTGTAGTGTAAGGCAAATCAAGGAATGGCTAAGGCTTAATTAGCATTAGCTTTTAATTAAGTTGGTCAAGTTTTATTAGCAATTAACTAAGTGTAAGTTTATACCACCTGAAATTAAACATGAGCATAAATAAAGTAAACAACATATGCATGAAATGACAACAATTTAAGTCCATCTTCCGATAGTATTATCATGTGAGGGTCCAGGCCGCTCTTAACCGTGAGCACGGCTGATCGATCAGTTTTACACTCTGCAGAGGTGGCACATCTTTACCCACAAGTCGCGTAAAAGTTCAAAAGAACTATGGACCCAACCATGCGGTGTTTGCAAGGCACCATACCACACTTCCGAGGTGTGATTGCATAGGGACGCTACGAGGCCTTTACAAAGATTCTCTAATAAGAATAGGTCCGCTAAGGTTTCATGATCAGCGCAGTATATAGCAGTCCCCTGGTGGTATAGTGTCTTAGCCAAGCCCACTTCCCAAGAGAGCGAGTGCTATACGCCAACTACTGTCTCCCCCTCTTGCCCTTTCAGTAAGACCGCTTCAAACTAGAATTTCTAATTATCCAGCCAAGACTAGAGCCATTTAGTCTTGTGGTAGCACTATTTTCCTGGGTTGTTCTCCATGTTCCAATTAAACACTTGTGATCTTGTATTAATGAAACGTATAACAGAAGTAAAACAAGATTAACATTGGGTTCAGTTAAAGTTAAACCACCAAATACCAAGTAAGCACTAAGCATGAGCTACCCAAGATAAAAGTAAACCCGATCAGTCAAGGCAAAGGTAAATTCAATCTAGGTGAACCTTAATTGGGACCTATCAATTTAAATCTTAATATGTGCATAGCATAATAGTTGAGAACGAGAAAGTAAAGGTGTATAGAACTGAAAAGTAGTGATCAAGGACACGACTTGCCTTCTTGGCCTTGCTCCTACTGGTCGTACTCCTCGAAGGCTTGATCTTCAAATCCCTCGAACTGTTGAACGTCTACACGCGTCACACAAGCACATACAAGCAAACATGAGCATAAAGTAAGAAACAGTACACCAATCACAATTAAACAGAGAAAATAAGCTTGTAATATTGATCTACACTTTAAAACGAACACGTGGATACAAAGAACGTGAAAAACGGAGATAAGATGCAAAAGATAGGATTAAAACAAGATCTAAGGGCTTTTCTGCGAGAAAAACAAAACTTCTAGGGTCAAACTGCGAAAACCCGAGGACTTATACGTAATTACACGTATAAACCGAAGGTTTAACGCACAAAAACTCCAAAACGGATGGCGGGTTGATTTTAGAGAAACTCAGGGTTTAAACCGAAAGAAAACAGGACCAAAACACAAATACTTTTGAACTAGATTGGACCGCGGGTTGATTTGCGGAAAAGGCGAGGGCTTAAGTGCAAAAGCGACGCGGCGCGGCGCGGTTGACCAGTACGCAGTTCGGTTGACTCGCTGCCGGCCGTCGGATTTGGATCCGACGGTCACAGTCGACGATGACACCGTAGCGGCGGTGGCAGACGGCGGCGGACGACGGCGAGCGGCGGCGGGGTCGCCGGAGTAGGCCGAAATGGCACTCCGGGGCTCAGTTTCGCGCGGGGATTGCATGGGAAGAAAGCGGGGGACGTGGCAAACTCATTTGAGCCCCCGGGTGAGACAAAAGGGCAGCGGAGCTCACCTCACGGTGGCAGCTTGCGGCGGGGAGGGGCGGTGGTGCTGGAGCTCGGGCGCTAGGGTTTGGAGGGCGCTGCTGCGGGGTGCTCGAGGCCGGGAAGGGCGGCACGCTTGGAGATAGGGGCGGCCTCGGATTTAAACGCCCGAGGGAATCGGAGCGGGGGCGAGGTTGTTGCGGAGGCGGCGGCACGTGGGTTGCGGGAAAAGTCCCGACCGGAGGTGGGAGATGACAGCGGGGCCCACCTATCGGTGGCCGCGGGCGGTAGGCGGGCTGGCGTGGCTGTTGGGCCAGCTCGGCTTCGCGGGTCGGGGAGGAAAAAGAAAAGGGCGGGCGAGCGGGGAGAGAAGCTGGGCCGGCGAGGGGGAAACGGGGTGGAGGTGCTGGCGTTGGGTCGCGAGGGAAGGTGGCACTTGGGCTGGAAGAAAAGAAGGAGAAGGAAAGATGCAGCCCAAGAGAAAGAAAAAGAATAAGAAAAAGAGAAAAGGAAAGGTTTTGAAAATTGGACATTGAATTTGAAATTCAAATTTTATTCAAACACAATCAACCAAAAATTATGCACCAGCATGAATGCACAACAAACTCCTATGGTGAATTAATTTAATTTGGAGAAAATGAAAATTAATATGCCTAAGAATTTAAATGACATCCTAATTGAGCAAATTTTAGTGAATTTGAATTCTTTAAAAATTTGGGTGTTACATTCGTCGAGGGTTCACAGAACTCCTCAGAAACCCCCACAGTGTATTCCATAGCCACGCATCAGGATCGCTTTCACGATAGGATAGCATCAACAAATATTACATTTTTATATACATACCAGAGGTATGATTTATTAAAAAACTTAACAATGCAAGTTAAACCATTATTAAGAGTTTAAAATAAATCAGTCCGGGGTAGGTAATTAAACATCTAAGTTTATTCTAAGGTATTGGGACTCATAGGATACCTAGGCCATGTTTAGTTGTCCAAGTTGGGACCTCCCAACTTGGGACTTACTGTTCAGTCAAAATTGGGCTCTCAGGCCAAATTTTGGAGGTCCCAACTTAGGAGCTCACAAAGTTTGCAATGCACTGTTTTATCATCCAGCAATACATTTGAACCTGCTGTCCTCCAAAAAATGCACTGAACCAGCCAAATGACAACACAATTCATTACTGTTTGAACAACAAAAATTCAACGAAAATATTCTCAAGTGCACCACAAATTATTACAGATTAACAACACCGAAAATTATTACACCGCATCACAAAGTACATAAACAATTTCATGTCCTCAAACACAAATTATTCAAGACCTAGCAAACAAATGTTCAGCAAGCATGTCTCGGAATGCATTCATGCTTGCCATGTCCGCACTCTCCGGTGCAGGCACTGTTTCCGGCTGATCCTGAGTGCCTTCAACAGGCACATAGTTCATGTTGCTATCCACTATACCAAAGTGACTATCAAAGTCACCATTAATCCTAATGAAGTTGTGCAATGCCATGCATGCACATATAATCCGTGTCTGTGTTTCAGGTGGATAGGCCGGGATGTCCAACAATATGCGCCACTTCATTTTCAACACTCCATACGCCCTTTCGATGACATTTCTAAGAGATGAATGGGCATAATTGAATACCTCCTTCATACCTTGTGGTTCTGGCGCGTTTTGAAAATCTTGGATGTGATACTTGGTCTAGCGGTAAGGAGCTAGGAAGCCGGTGCGGTTTGCGTACCCCGAGTCCACCAAGTAGTATTTCTCTATAGGAATAGTACATACCTGTAAGTTTACAATGGTTGTATTAGAAAACACTAGTGACCTAGAAACAGTTGTGTGTACCTCTAGGTGGCTTTGGGAACTTGTCGCTGTAAGTTGTCATTGCATCGTCAAACACCCTCATGTCATGCACTGAACCCGGCCACCCAGCAAGCACAAATGTGAAAACCATATCCAAGTCACAAGCGGCCATGACATTCTGGGTTGTCTTGCCCTTCCTACACATGTGCTGCATAAACTTTGCACTTGGCACTACTACAGGGATGTGAGTGCCATCTATTGCCCCTATGCATCCCTTGAATTCAGGGTAGAACCTATTGTTTTGCAGCCTAGGATACATTTTTCTAAACTCTGGGTCCCTAGGTTTAATGATGTCGGCTGATAGGTCTACCAGAGAAGTGATGACTTTGTAGAATAGCCTATGAACAGTGCCTAGTGACCTCTCAAATCTGTCCTCTGCTGCCTAACAGATTGTGGTGCCCCACATATCCAAAGGAACAATCCTAGAGCCTCAATAGTGCTAGATTTATTTGATGCAGTCAGCCCATACTCAGATGTCAACAAGTCATGCAGCCTATAAAACATGTGGGGGCTCATCCTAAACATGGTGTAGCAGGATGTTTCATTGGCAAGCTTGTTATATACCCATTGCTCCCCAGTCAATGGTGGATTCCTATAGGGTGCTCTATTGCAATACTTGTCGATATGAATAGCATATTCATACGTACCATAGATAATGGTGCTTCATCATCGTCTAATACCACCAATTCCCAGAATAGGTCCCACCACTCGGCCAGCAACTTCTCCTCCTCCTCCTGGTCCTCCACCTCCTCCGCTTGGGCACCAAAATGAGCAGGAACATCCTGGGCATTCCAAAACAACACAGCAAAAGTTAGCACAAATAAATTGGTAGCCACAATAGTAATTGCTGCTACCTTGAGTCAAATGACACCCATCTGAAGACAGAGGCAATAACTTTAACAACCATCAACCAAACAGCTCTAATGCACTACCATGCTGTTAATAACCATGTTGTTCATATAGGATTAGCCAACACAGTTCATCAAATGTTCATCCTCACAACATAAACAATACCAACACATATTAATTCAACAACAAGACATAACACAAAAGACATACCAAGCACACACAAAAGACATAGGGTCTAGTTTACACCATAGCAGCATATTTCTTGATCATTGGTAGCCTTGCTTCAACAGGTGTGCACAGGTAGATGTTGCGTAGGTCATCATCCATGCAGATCATGATGACACCATCCCACAGTTGTCCTTCCATCAGGTGCACTCCAAGCTCTGTCGCTGAAGCTGTCACAAGTTTCTGTTCTTGCTTCCTAGCCTCCTCTCGGTGCTGCTTCTTGTCGATCACATCCTCAACCTCCTTCATCTTACCCTCCAGGGCCCTTTGGATAATTGATGTCCTGTGATCGTAACTGGAGTTGAACCTTGTCATGTTGTTGTTCATGTTCCGAACAGCAGGACCCTTGTTCTTCTTGCTGGGGCTTGTAGCAGTGCTGCGGAAGCTGCTTGAGCTCCTCTTGCTCCTACTGCTGATTGGGGTGCCACAGCTGCGAGGGGTGCCACAGTCCTCATCAGCAACATCTTCTTCGCTGCTGCTGATGAAGTTGATCTGCCGGCTGACCCCTGGAACAAATGACGTCTCTCCAGTCACTGCTACTCCACAGAACATGCGGTCCAGCTCGTTAATGTATTCTGGCCATCCATCCTTGAGGTCATACCGGTCCGCGTGCCCCTGCATTGCAAATAAGAAGACACAACCATTCAGTAGCCACGACAGGAACGAAAGGAGTACACATGCGGTGTTCACATATCACTAACCCTGCTATTGTTGCGCCACCAGTTATCACTAGCAACCACAGAGCCATCTTCTCGGCGGCCCAAGCCTGTGCACTGTGTCCGCAGATGTTGGATGAACTGCCAAAGCAACTTCAACTGCCTGTACTTGTACCCAAACTGCTCGCTATTCCTGAACTTGCCAGTCGCTGCTTGGAACTTCTCCTGAACATCTTTCCAGCCCCACTTGCTCATGTTCCCACTCTTGCAGTTGCCCAATTTGATTTGTTGGCAGTACAGGTCACAAAACAGCTGTGTATCCTCTTTTGTCCACTTCGTCCTGCTAGGCTCATTCTGTGCACAATGCAATTGAACAAGCAATGCATGAACTCCTATTGACAGTATCCATGACTAAGCAATACAGATTAACAACACCAGGGATAAATGTAATTGAACAACCAATGCATTAAATCATATTGACAGTAACCATCACTAACCAATACATTTCATGCACACCAGGCATAAATCATGATAGAACAAGCAATGAGAGAACTCCTAATGACAGTAACCGTGAGTAAGCAATACATTTGATGCACACAACGGTTTCATGTACGCGGCACCACATATACAGATCATGGAAGTACAGAGGGGGAGTGGGAACAAGTACCGAATTGATCTCGGCTGCCCCTGCTGGAGCCGCGCCACGACGCCGGGAACCGCGTGTCCTGGCCGTAGCACGACGCTGACGAGGCAAGGGAGCCGGGGCCTGGTCACCGCTGCCGGAACCATCTCCGCCGGGAGGGCCGACCCGGCTGCTGCCGCCTCCTCCAACTCGGTCGCCAGAGCGAAGGATGCCTTCGTAGTCGTTCATGTTCGGCCACCCGGAGGAGGCATTCAGGTTGAGGCCGGCCATGCCCAGCTAGCTTGGGGTGGGCAAGCTGGACGACAGGGTCTGCTGCGGCTCGGAGGAGAAGGGGTTGTACGCACCGCTTGCTGAGCCCGGCGGCGCCAGGGAGAACAAGTTCCTGGTGGGGTGGCCGCCGTCGTAGTCGGGGACGTTGCCGAAGTCCAAACCCGAAGAGGCATCTCCGTATCCGCCGGCGTTGAAGGGAGCGGGGTTGCCGGATCCGCTAGCGTTGAAGCCCACGGGGAGTCGGGATCCGGTGGCGGTGAAGCCCGCGGCGAGTCGGGATGATCTGGCGGTGAAGCCCGCGGGGAGTCGGGATCCGCCGGCGGTGAAGCCCGCGGGGAGTCTGGATCCGCCGGCGTTGAACTCCGCACCGTCCCCTTCCTCGTTGAAGTGGTCCATCGCCGCCGCCTGGGTCAACAACGGTGCACCCGGTACCGGACGCGGTGCAGCGGACCGAGTACGTCC
>NC_028453.1:16703505-16725390 GCF_000263155.2 Setaria italica
TGTACAAAGTCCGATTCGGGCCTCAACTAAACAAGGCCCTAGTTATTCGGAGCTTCCTTCTCGGTGGGTCTGCTGGTTTTTTAAAAACAGCAACAGAAGGATCCCCGAGTACGAAAGGTGGTGGCTTTGCTCATCTAGGGGCTCGACGGGGCGTTCAGGCATTTCGTCGAACACGTTGTGGGCGAGGTGGAGGCTGGCTGTGTTCCAGAAGCTGAGATGCAGCAGCTTGGCGTCGTTATTCAGTCTTGGTTCAGTGTAGTCGTCGCTGACCGGGACTGCAGCTTGGCGTAGATCAGGCAGCGGCAACTGTAGCTGCTGCGGACGTCGGCGGCACTGCCGCTGCTTCGGCTCGAGCTCCATGTGGCACAGTCCTCCGGCTCCCTCCCACAGTCGTCGTTGGGGAGGAAGCTGACGCTGTGCTGCTGCGCGGCCCTTCGGCGAACAGCCCGGGCACCACGGCCATGCCCAGACCAAAACGCCACAGCGTGTCCAGGCGGCGGTGTTCCAGCCTAGCTGCTGGTTCGGCTTGCGCCTGGGCAAGAGAAGGGAAGGGGAGCAGAGCTGCTGCTGTTGGAATTGGCTTGGATTGGAAAACAGAGGAGGGAGATAGCGATGGGAGAGGTGCTCCTGCTTGTGGTGCTTGACGGTTAATCGGAGAAGAGCTGAACGTGCTTATTGATTTGGGAAAGAAAAGAACCAAGCTGTTTGCTTGCTTGATCGGTGGAGCAGAAGATAGCGAGAAAGAGAGAAGGGAGCAGGCTGCTGGTTCTTGCGGTGGAGAAAAAGACGGGGGGAAGAGATCGAGCTGAGAGGGCAGGGAGGCAAGATGCAGGAGAAAGAACAAGAGGGGCTCTGGCTTGCGGTGGAAGGAGAGGGCAGAAGAGAGCAGGGTGCGGCGGCGGCTTGGGAGGAGAGAAGAGGGAGGGTAAGTGGTGAGAGGGTGGGAGGGTGAGTGGTGAGCTGAGAGGGTTATGTTTAGTTAGTGGGTTTTTAGATAGGCTTTATGGTCTGGGCCAAAACTATTATATCCAGCGGAATAAATTGTTAACATAAACTTAGGACAAATGAATTAGACTAATTTTTCGAAAATGAATTAAATAGCAGTGACTTAGTTCGATGAGCCGGAACGCCAGGATTCAAATTGAGCTCTTGGGAAATTAATACAAATGAATTAGCCTATTTTCCGATATCAAATTAATTAGCTAGGAATTCATACAAATGAATTAGCCTATTTTCCAATATCACGTTTAGGCTAGGATCCAAGTTAGATAGGGTAGTTAGTTTAATTAGCTTTTAATTTATATTTGAATTTAAAATTCAAATATAAGTCACACTCAAAGAAACAATAAGCCAATTAAGAACCAAATCACACTAATATGAAGATTGTCTCAAAGAAACGATAAGCCAATTAATAACCAAATCACACTAACATGAAGATTGTCCTTAGCACTCAAAATAATTTTAATTAATTTAATTACTAGGAATTTAGAGAGAACACAAGAAGACAGCCTTATGATGCTGAGCAAACACATCAAGCACAAAAATTTTTTTGAAATACACTTTTTTACAAACAATAACATTTAGGAAAAATCCAGGTATGTTATAGTCCAGCAAAAACATATTATTCCTTCAAAGCATGTTTCTTGTATTGAGAGACTCGCTCAAGAGGAGCCAGAAGAAGAACTTATGTTTACCCCTACCACATCCATTTGAAGAGTGGAGGGCCTTGCTGGACATCAAGGAGCTTGGTGTAAGCTTTCTTTGAAGTATATATTTTTGATCCCCATGAGAATAGCCAAACATCCTTGCAGTCCTCGGAGAGAAAAATGCCATCTAGTAGACCATTGAGCTCCATTACCTAATTAGCAGCAATGCTGGAGAGAGGCAAGCAAATGTTTTCACAGAGCAGTTAGGCCTTTTGGCAAAAGAGAATAACTGAGGGAATTTCAATCTTAGGTTACCCAGATCCCATGAATCTTTCCCTATCACCCTTGTGAACCACTGGTGAGGCCATAGACATATATTTTTTTGCCAAACTCATCACATCTCTCCACCAAAAAGATCCAACCTGAGATCTAGCATGTGGTGGATTACCATGTTTGTAGAAGAGTTTCAATGTCAGGTGTACCTAGGGAAGATCTACTTTGTTGTAGAACTTATGTAGGTATTTGATTGGCAAGGCCGAATTTTGAGTTCTGATCATTGATGCCATGTCCTCCCTGATCTTTGGGCTTACAAGCAATCGTCCAGGCAACTAGGCAGCCCCACTTCTTTGTCAAATTGCCATTGTTCCAAAGACAATGCTTGCAATATTTCTCAATCTATTCAATGATTGGGACTGGCAGTTTAAAAGTGCACAAGTAGAAAGTGGGGAGGGCTGAAAAGACAAGAATGAGTCTTTCTGAGTAGGAAAGAAACTTATTTATTCCCATTAGTCTCTTCTCCATTCTAGTTAACACAGGCATGAATTCCTCCACAAATGGTCTGGTAGTACCTAGTGGCAGCCCCAAATATGTGAAATGCATGGATCCTATCTAACAACCCAAAGTATTAGCCAACATCTGGCACTTGGTGTCCTCCACATTTATAGGCACAATAAAAGACTTGTTGAAATTGACTTTAAGATATGTGGAGTCTGCAAAGGATCTCAACAAACCTTTGAGACAAAATAAATCAGGAGCATTGGCTAGCATGATGAATAGAGTATCATCTGCATACTATACAATTGGATAATCTCCCCCAAAGTCAGGACCAAGAGGATGGCTAATAGCTTTTCTATTACAGGCTTCATTGATGATTGTTTGCAACATGTCAGCAGCTAGGACAAAGAGCAGTGGTGACAGGGGATCACCTTGCCTAACACCTCTTTTGCATGCAAATGGCTTGCCTAGGATCCCATTAAGCAAGACAGAAGAAGTCCCAAATTGGAGGATACTCTTGATCCAGTTAATCCATTTGTCAAAGAAACCTTTGAAATGCATCATATCTAGAATGACCTTGTGTTCCACTTTGTTAAAGGCTTTCTCAAAATCTAATTTTAGAATCACAATCTCTTTTTTGGATTGCTGGCAGATATGAAGAAATTGAAAAGCCCATGATAGGCAATCTTGTATTGACCTTCCCTTTATGAACCCATATTGGTTTGTGTGTACCACCTTTCAAATCATTGCTTGCAGCCTATTAGCAATGAGTTTTGTTAAAAGCTTGACAGAATAATTTAGGAGGGATATAGGCCTGAAATTATGAACTGTTTGTGGAGAATCTTTCTTTGGAATAAGAGTTATCAAAGAGCCATTCATACTTGTGAGATCAAGATTTCCTTTAGCAAAATCTCTACAAAGCCTGAGGAAGTCGTCTTTTATGATAGGCCAACATTTCTTGATGAACAACCCATTAAAACCATCAAGCATAGGGGCATGACTGGCTGGCATTTCCTTGACTGCAGCTTCAATTTCTTCCACAGTGAAAGCACGATCCAGTTCAGGTAATATTGCCTATTGAATTAGAGTTGCCAGATCATAAGAGATTCCAACAAACTTAGAAGTCCTTAATATTTCTTTATAGGATGCCAAAGAGCACCATCAATTTGTTCCTATTCTTGTAGCCGAGTTCCATCATCCAACAATAAGCTAGATATGTAATTCCTTCGGAAAGAATATGTTGCCATGGCTTGAAATAAACTTCAATTTTTGTCACCAAATTTGACCCATCTAGCTATGTTTCTCTGCTTCTAGTAGATTTTTTTTGCTTCTAAATGCTTACCCAGATGATTTTTAACAATAATCCTGAAGTTTGCCTCCACACGGCTCAACGGCTTTTGATCTTCAAGCCCATCAAGTAAAGCCAAAACCCAATTACAGTTATTGATTAGCTTGCTTAGTTTGGATAGTCCCTTGCTCCATTTCTTAAGACTAGCTCTCACCTGCTTAAACTTGGCTGACAAAGTTCTTGCTGCATTTGTAAAGTAGGCTGATGAATTCCAGTGTACTTCCACTATCACCATGAATTCCGAGAAATCTAGCCAGTAATTCTCAAAGCGAAATAGGGTCGACTTTGGAATAGCTGTGCCAATAGAAATGACATATGGAATATGATCCGAGAGGGTCCTCGACAATGGAGCCACCTTTGTGTCAGGGTTACTGAGAGCCCGAGAAGCCGAAGTAAAGACCCAATCTAACTTTTCCAGGAGTGGGGCAGCCTACATGTTACTCCAAGAATAAGATCTCCCCTAGAATGGGATTTCCACTAGGTCAAGATGTTGCAAAACATCATTGAACACAAGAATATCATTTACATTTCCTCCAGGTTTGTTTCTGTCAGAAAGAGATCTCATTAAATTGAAGTACCAGCCAGAAGCCATTCATCAATATTATTAATGTCAAAATTATATAGCTAAGAGGTGAAAGCTGCTTTTTCATTAGAGGAACAATGCCCATAGATATTAGTCAGATGGAAAGACAGCCCAGTTAACAGGGAGGTAAGCTTGACAGTAATAGAGTAGGAATTAACTAGGACAATATCTCTTGTGAACATGTTGCCATTCCATACTGTGATCAATCCACCATATGCCCCATCAGATCCAAAGAACTCAAACTTGTTCAGTTGAATGGGACAAAACTTACTGAGATAAAATTGATCAAAGATACTTCTTTTGGTTTCTTGCAGCCATATTACTGAAGCAGCACTCTCTAAAATTTTGTCCCTGATAGAATCCCATTTGAACCTGAAAATTAATCCCTCTCACATTCCAAACAAGTATTTTTATAGATCATGTATTATTTATCAAAAATCAGAGAATGAAACACATGTGCATACTGTCTAGACACAGCCCAGCCATTCATCAACATAAAGGTGATGTCATTCAGATTCATCATTTGCCAGAAAATAGAGTAGAAATGCATATATGAGCACACATAGCCATAAACTAACCATTTTAACTGAAACCAGGAATCCACAAAAGGTTTTGGACCAACTGATAGCAACATGAAACAAAATAAGGCAGCACACAGGCTGCAGACACTGACTGTGGACACTGCAAACACCAACTACAGACATGTTCAAACTTCTAAGATGACTAGTTATCATCATCTAACAGGTGGAGGATTTGAGCTATGACCACCACTAGCTCAATCTGAAGGAACCTAGTGGCAATGCCTTGGACATTCTCAATAGATAGATGTGGGGTGGGCATTCTAGAGGAAGAGGCCTTTCCTTCATATGGCACGATTGCCTGGAGGGCTTCCTGATGCTCTTCTACAGCTGCAGCACTAGCCTCATCCCTGAAGCCTCCTAGTTCCTTGTTGAGCCTCTTGCTCCTACGGACAAACTTCACATCTAGTGGCTCCTTCAACTTCTTGGTGCGACACTTGCGCAGGGTTATCTTAGGCTTTGGCTCATCGATGATCATAAGATCCTCCTCCTGTGGAGCTTTGTCCTCGGCCTCAGCCATCCCCACCTTTTCATCCACCAGCACCTCAACCAAGTCCATCAACATATCAATATCACCAAAATAGGATGGCACTTTAATACCATGGTCAACATCTAGTGTCATCGGAAATTTGAAGGAGTAGCTACTCAAAGAGGGGGGAGGACTGGCATAAAAGGCATAGAGGGCAATATAGATACCTCCAGAGTGGACTACATGACAAGTGGCAGAGTGGCCTGATGAAAGGAGCAGGGAATGCACTGAAATATTTTTGGCTCCTGAGAAGGAGCCACCACTCTAAGCTTCCTCATCAACTGGCACATCACCTCCTGCCGGTTTATTGCTACCACCACCAGAGGCTGAGCCCTCCGACGTGCCTCCAGGTGCAACTGGGCCCATCCACCTAGCAGCTTCAAAGGGGAGGGGATGCAGAGGGGATGATAAGGACATCACCATCTCGGGTACAACCACATTAACAACTTTTAATTCAAAGGTGAAATAATTCTTTGTGATGATTGTATTTGATACATTTGATGAATTGATGCTGCATCATGATGTGTGTTCATTGTCATTTTCAGAAATACATACATGGATTAAAAAGAGTGTTAAACACACATGGAAGGTATAGAGGTCCAAAGAAATTGATTGGGGACTAAGTCCAAGAATTCCCAGCATTCCCCACCAGGCCACCATGTTATTTTTGGCCCAAGGAAAGAAAGAGATCAAATCCAACACGTTTTGGAGTTGAATTCGGACTACAGAACTGCACCAACTTGTGATGGTCACCATGGTCGCATACGAATTTGGATTGGAGCATTCAAGTACTTCATGGATTTACTATGAAGTCTATTTTCATATGGATCTAGACTCATGTCCATATCTTTTCTGAGGTGGCTGCAATAATCAAATTACTACTAAAAGGTTTTTCTATCCAAGGTCTTGTGTCACCTTATTTTAGACCAATGGGCCGTGTATCAAGTTGGGTCCATTAGGGACATGTCCTAGGGTTGGAGCATGATCCCAACACCCTTGTGGTTATCCTCCCACATTATTATACCCCTTGCCGCTACCAAAAATACTCGGGTTTTGTTTTGTTGAAAGTTTAGCCATTGCTACTTCCTTGTAGACGCGTGTGTCGACTAGACCATCCGTTCTACTCGATTCAAAACCCCAACTTTGTGATTTCAGATTGGTTTTTATCTCCATATTTGCAATTGAGTTACTTGTTCTTACTTGTTCCTCGATCGCTTGCAGAAATTATCCTAGTAGTTTGGTTGATCATGCTCCACATGATCGCGGCAACCAATTGAAGGTGGTGTATCGGTTGCTAAGGCACAACATCCTTGGATGGTTGTAATTGGACAATGAACATCTTCACCATCCCCAAATCAAGTTATCCACCTTCTCTCATCAAAAGATTGGGATTCAACCTAGCGGGTTCATATCAGAGGGCCCTCCTTCGGAACAGGATCCTCATCTTGAAGCACAGTAATGTCCTTCTTGCACAGAGCATATATTTGAAAGGAGAAGGATCTTGCATTGGGTGGATTTCCCATTGTCATGGTCACAGCTTGTGGAATCTTGGCATCATCCTTGAGATAAACCTTGACAATGACTCTAGCCTTGTAGTTGGTCTGGTGCCATTGCATGAGCATGCCAAATCCAGCTACCGCCTTGGATAGGTGAGAGGCTTGGCGCAGATCTAGAGGATAGTTCAACAGCATCACCCAAGCTTCCTGATCAAGATCATGGGTGTGAGCATTCATCCCTTAATTATGCTTGATGAAATGCATCTAATATTCATCGAAGCTTCATACCTGGTTTAGGAACCTCTCTCTTTCCAACGCACTGTTGAAGGTGACAAAGGCCTCACCAATCGGGCATGGCTGGATCTCTAGGTTGCGGATATGGTGCTCACGATCAAAGTAGATGCACATTTCCATTGCCATCAGATCAAAGTCTTCTTTCACCACCGTCAGGTAGAGGATGGCGATGGTGACATCTTCATTGGCCTTGTCAATGCAACCCGCGACATAGGTGGAGAGGCGTAGAAGGGGAAGATTGGGGTCATGGAGGAGCACCTCAAAACCCTAGGGCACTAAAGGTTGGGGATCAACTAGGAAGCTGGCCATGGATGGCTCTGGCTGAGGAGGCGGTGGTGGTGGGGTGGGGTTTTCTGGCGGTAGAGGTAAGGCGGAGACTTCCGGAGAAGTTGAGGGGTTAGGGTTGGAAGGGGTCGAACCAGCAGCCGCGGTATTTATAACTTCCTCTACCCTCTTTCCATTGACCATGGACTTTTCATGTTTGACCCGATAAAGATGAGAAAAAGGTCGAGCATTACGGCAGAAATGAGCAACATGACCATAACGGAAATAGGATTTGCATCTAATCTCATTCGAGAAATCAGCGATATGATAGCCTAGGGAAAGGCACCAGAAACAACACACCTGACTGAATGAAGCTTTTGAATTCGAATTGAAATTTGAATCAGTAGCCCTGGAATTTCACCTCGGCTCATCTGATAATGACTGACCATGTGCATCGGCCGCCGGCTCATGATGAAAATTCTTCCTTTTATTAGGAAAAATTAGTTGATGATGAACTGGCACTCGCTTATCATCCACACCATTTGCATAAGTTGACTTGTAATAATCTGCATCATACACAAGCCTGCGGAAAATAGATTTCTTGCGAGAAACCGAGGCACCAGCCATGGGTTGCCGGGCAGCATCACATAGGAGAATTTCTTGGATTTCCTTTGGATATGAGTCCACTCATCATCTTGTTCTTTACTCCAATGCTAGAATAGAAATTCCCAATTTGAACCACCATTTTCCCAGAGTGCGAAAAAGACCGCAAAAGAATTGCACGAATAAGAACCAAGTCGATAAACTAGAAAACCAATGTTCTTAGAGGTCACAGAAAATCAGTTAATGAAATCCAACAAATGCTGCACATTGAAATCTAGTGCTACACCACCCAGGCAGGATTGTAGAATCAATCCAACAGATTCCTCATTCAGTTTGATCATCGATCGCCCAAAGGAAGCCACTAACTAGAATTTTGAGGCAGAGGAAGTAGAGGAAAAACTAACTGGAGATGAGAACTTCTCAAGTCAGAGAGTCCACCCATGTCGACAGATCTTCAGGCGACGCCATGGATCAGGGAGATCGCCGAGAAGAGGACGAAGTGCGCTAGAGGAGAGGGCGACGGCATTTCTTCTTTTCAAGATCCATTATTATTCCAAGGATATCAATGAGAGGCTCACATGCAAGACAAAAGAAAACTCCAGAAGATCAGAGAAGACTTGGTGATGAAGGAGGATGCGGGAGGACAAAAGAAAGGGACAGGTCAATCGACCTGGACCCACCTAGGCCAATCATCCTTGGCCTTCCTCTCGCCCATTTGACTTCCTTTTTGGACTACGCCCTCTCTAGGGTATAAATACCCCCATTCTCCATTGGCACACGGGAGAACAATTAGCAGCAGAAGTCAAGGAACTTGAGGGACAACCATCTATAGAGAGCTGAGGGTCGTGCAGTTGTCCAGAGGCTAACCTCTGGCTAGCATGATCGCCCAACGAGGAAGATCCACGCCGGAGTTTTGGAGCTAGGATTCACAAGTCGTAGGTATGGCCTCAGTGGAGATCTTGTGATGAACAATCATTCATGGTGAAGTAATAGATGAGTTCCGATTTAATAGTGATCATTATACCTCCTTTTATGATTTCTACTGTTATGATTTTACTTATTCAAATTCATGAACATTATGTTCTTGTAGTCATGGTGACTAGAATTGCATGCCTGATGTATGATAACAGCTAGACATGCTCTTTATATTCTTTCCCTACACTACTTGAGCTGACTAGTAGGATCGTGACAGTATCTGTTACCGTATAAGGTGGGGGTTTTCACCAGTCGGACCAGAGGTGGTGGTTTAAAGATTCTTTGGATGAGAACCATGTTTTGCTTGCCATCTAGGTAGATTTACAACATATGCATAGTCTAGGCTTTGCTCTAGATGAGTTAACTCTTGTTCACTTATGCTCATACTTCATGTATATTCACATTCATATTGCAACCTAAATCATGTTTTTCGATACTTAGAGCAACTCCAACAGATTGAAAAAACTTCATTCCCCTATACTAGTTAAAGGGGATTGAGAAAACACCTTTTGGAGATAAAAGGGAGAGCTACTCTAGCAGATTGAGAAAAACACATTCCCCTTTCTCTTTCTTCTTCTCTCCCAACACTGCACCTGCGGCTCACAGGCGACGGTGCGGCCAAGCACAAGGTGGAGGAGTGGGCGGTGCGGAAGGGAGGAGGAGGAAAGGGTGGCGTTGGGGTGGCCCTGCGGCGGCGTGCAGGTGGCCTGGGCGCGGCCGGCGTTGGGGCTACCCTGCGGCGGCGCGTGGGCGGCCTGGGCGTGGACGGCACGGGGGCAGCCCGGCAGCGGCGTGCTGCAGCTGGCCACCACGGTGGGGCAGCTCTGCACCGCTCAGGTGCTGCGACAGGTAGGGCGAGGGCTGGTGTGGTAGGTGGGGGTGGTGGCCGTGTGTAGGCCATGCACGGTGGGGCGGTGCCATGCCGGGATGGGACGGCGGCCGGCGCATGTGCGGTGGTGCTGCGGTAGGCCGGGGCGGTGGCATCGTGCGGCAAGGAGCACTCGCGGGCAGTGAATCATGCGGGGAGAGAGAGGGTGAAATCCCTTTTCTAAAGGGGAGTGGGAGGTATTTTTTTCTCAATTGAGGGAAAATACGAGGAAAGAGGATTGTTTTCTCAATCTGTTGGAGAGGTGTTTTTGCCCCTCAATCTCCTTTAACCTGGAATATAGGAAAATGGGATTGGTTTTCTCAATCTGTTGGAGTTGCTCTTAGTTAGTCTAAGGCTTATGACCTTATTCCAATGGATTGAAAATCTTGGGGAATACTCTTAGGAAAAAGTTACAACTGATCCGTGCGCTTGTAGTTCACAAACTGGCATGCTAACTGCTGCTACCAGAGTACTGCCCAGTGCCGAACATTCAGACCGATGTGACAAGCCACGCATTGACTAAGTGTGGCATTGTCTAGCACCCCGATGGGTAGCCACCCGTTCAAATCTCACCGCCTCTAGGGACACCATGGCAAGATGAAACGTCATAGGGCACTCTCATGGAGGCAGGGGAGAGGGGAGTATATAAGGAACATACAAGGAATGATTTAGGGACTTTATGAGCAGAAAAATAGGGCTGGAATATTGTATTCATCTTCCAAAGAGAGCAAGCAAGCAAACGACAATCTCATACAGGACATATTGTTTTACGCTTCCAAGCATTATGAACCTATCTAAATCAATGTCTCATATATTGTTCATGCATTGTAAGTGACCTTCTCCATGCGTACTTCCCCATGGTGAATCTCAAAAAGTGGATTCCGTCGAATCCCTACTCTCGGTGAATGTCCATGTCACATGGCTACGTCAAGAACTTTTTTTTTTCCGAACTTAATCGTCAACTGTTGAAACGTCAAAATGGCACCACGATGACAAATGAATACCAGCACTACAAATTGATTATTTTGTACAAGCATGAACTAGGAAAGGGGACGTTTTATCGTGAACGATCATACTAATGTTGATGCTTTTAAATCGATTTAGAGTATAAACCACTCACAGCCAAGTCATTTAAGGAAGGAAAGTGCAACGAACTTGGAGCTCAAGAATCAAAATATCGCCTGTACACACTTTTTTTAGAGTTTTAGGGACCAAGCCCCTGTCTAAGGTTTTTACAAGAGCACGTTTTTACAAGGCTCCACGCCTGCAAACAGCCTGACAAAGCTAACCCGCGCAAACCACCAGCTAGGCAGCTACATTAATCCACTGCCGATTGTTACGATTACGACTCTCACTAGCACGTCAGGCTCCTCCTCAACGGTAAGCGAGGCTTCTCCTTCAGCTTGCGCCGTGAGCTCCAGGTCCATCCAATTCCCGGAGTTCGCAGCACCTCCCATGTTGTTGCTTGGTGAAACCCACTTCATCAAGTGCGGTGGAATTTTGTTCACATTCCAGTTTGCTTCATCTTGCAGGAAGGACACCAGGTCCTGTCCATCTTCAGCAGGCTATTCTCTATGGCCTGCTTGCTATCAGCTTTAAATTGGAGATAATACCTGCTAGACATCTTTTTTGTCCTCCGGACACAGAATTTGCCAGTTCTGTGCCATTCCAACTATCTTCATCAGTAGGATAGAAGACACATTCCTAAAACACAAGTCATTTCATAATTTCCAAAGGCCCCATAAGGCTGCAGCACACACCATATGAACTAACATAAATCTCTTACTACTGATCCAGCACACTCCAATGAACTCAAAGTTATACCCATTCTCCTACCTACAGCCTCTGAGATGGCTTCCCACATTCTGACCCCAACTACGCATTTGAAAAATAAATGGTGGCTGGTCTCTGTTTCCTTACAGAACAGACAAGAGGCATCTACCAGCTCTCTTCTCTTCCCCAGGTTGTCTCTAGTTAGGATTCTATTTTTCGACAGCAACCATAAAAAGAATTGAACTCGAGGAGGAATTTAGGGAACATCCCTCTAAAGTTAATGATCTTGTACAGGGATTGAGAACTATAAACTCCATTTGATGCAAAATGCCAGATCATGGCATCTTCCTCCTCATTTAAATTGACAGTAGAAGCCAGTTGTACTACTTCCTCCCAGAGCCTCTCCATTCTATCACAGACTGTTCTGCTCAGTGCGATCCCACAAATCAGCTGAAGTTTTGGTTTTCTCATTCACTATCACATACAAGTCCCAATATTGGATAGTTAGGCTAGACTTTCCTAGCCAATTATCTTCCCAAAACTTTGTTTTCTTACCTTCCATCTAAAACCAAACTTGGCTGGTTTTGCAACCCACATGAGCCCCTTATAAAATTGTTAGAGGCAGCTCTATCATTGGTGCAAACAATGTTAGGCCTGTTGGTATTGTACTCGTGGTCTATTAGCTCCTTCCAAAGTTTGGAATCGTCTTTTTGGTATTTCAAAATCCAGTTCCCTAGCAAGCATACACTTAAATCTCTGATGTTAGGGATGCCTAGGCCCCCAAACTCCTTACACATACTAACACTTCCCAGTTCGCCAGGTGATATTTGAAATTCCCTTCTGAGTCATTCCATAAGCAGTTTGCTAGATGGGAGTTCAGGATTTTTTTTTATTGCTCACTTTGAGAATTTGATAAAAGAGAGCAGATATACTTGGATGCTAGCTAAACTGGTTCTAATTAGGACGACTCTAGCAGCATAAGAAAGCAGACTCCCTTTCCAGCTGGTTATTTTCTTGAGGATTTTTTCTACTAGCGGTTGGACCTACATACTCTCTTCAAGTTATCATCATGCAGGGGAGCTCTCAGTTACTTAATGGGACAATCACCTATAGGGTAGTCAAACATATATGCTATTTTATGTATATTGTCCTCTCCAAGGTTTAGAGGTATGATTTCACTTTTATGGTAATTAATCCTCATCCCAACAATTTTTCAAACCAAAGCAAACTACATTTCAAATTCCTAATGTGTTGCTCACCAACATTAGAATAAATGATTGTATCATCCGTGTATTGCAAGGAGATAATACCCTTCCCCGCAAAGAGATAATACCCTTCTCTTTTAAAGTATGAGAGCAAGCCTCTAATCAGCCAATTATTGGCAGCTTTCTCTAGGGTCCTAGTAAAAACATTACCAGGTTAAATGTAAAGGGGATATGAGGCCTCCTTGCCTGAGCCCCACCCCTGTTTTGGAAAAAAAAACACTTTCTCCGCCTGTATACACGTTTCTAACGGATGTCAAACATATGTGCTATTTTATTGTATAGAGAAGGAACCTCAATACTGGAATGAGCAAGAACATACTTTGAATACTTAAAACATTTCTAAATGTACGCTTTGAGCAAAATAATGTGGAAGCCTCAAGCCTCTTAAGAGAGAACCTGTGGAAAGCTTCTAAAGGTGGGGAGGGGGACTGAATCTTAATCTTTTGTCATCCAAACTAGTTAGTAACCTAATGTTGCATGAATATACCACCCTTTCCTGATCTTTTCAAAAAAGGCATAAGCTTGTGAGGCAAAGAATCTAATATAGGAATCCACCATGCAAGGCTTCAGGAATCCCCGAACTCAAGCATCGCTACTTAATCCTCCACAAATACTATCTTAGCAAACAACACTTCATATCGAAAGGTACATTGTGAACATAAACTGCTCACCTGGAATCAATTGATGCAATTGTACTTGTGAATTATTTGAAAATTGACACAGCTGATGATACCATTTGTGTAAACAGTATAATTATCGCATAACATATTTGTTACTTCAGCCATTTATATATTCCTAGCGACGAAGATCAGGTACTTCTAAATTAGACATTTGCTTATCCAGTGATGTATTTTACTATGATTTATTTCAATGGATATATATATATCACCAAACATTCCCCAGCAATAGAATGGATCGCAATACATCAACCCAGACAGGCATCAAATGGCAGTACATCATAGCCAAAACAGAATACCAAAGCACCCAGTGGCTCCTGACCATGGCTAGAAGAATCTGTCTTCTAAACTCATTTACCAATCTTAAGCATAATATTGACAACATCAGCAACACCGGTGCTTCCTCACCCGCAGAAGCACAAATTTGTAAAGTATAATTAACGACTAGTAAACGATGTGAAATAATCCATACAAGCTTGGGCAAGCTCATGAATCAATTTCCTGAGTAACGCAATTTGAGGCCTAAGAACAATAATAATCTACTGCTTATACCATATCACATCAGAGAGCAGCTTTTGGTGCCAACAGAGACGTTTTCAAAGGGCTGCAAGCTGCTTGGCCCAGATATAGTCAATCGGTCTTCCCTTCCTGTGCTCCAACCTCCTGCAGGTAGTGCTCTGCATCCAAAGCGGCCATGCAACCTGTACCATCCAAGCGGTTACCACAGTATTAGAAAATTGTTCAGAAAATGTTCCTGTAATAAGCTAATGTCTAATGAACATTATCAACATGGAGCTGCCAACTTTTTGAAACTGAACTGTTTCAGAAATGCATAACAGAGTGAAACAAAGCATCCAGCTCATTGAACTTTCACGTAGCTTAAATATGAATTACATCTTAAAATGGATTTTTCGTTTTAAAAACCATGTCAATACAAATTAGTTCCAGCTCGGTTAACAAATTAAAAAGGATAACCGAAACAGAGAACACAATAATTCAGAACAAAAGAAACCATATCAATCTAACTGTAGTTCCCTGTAGCTTTTTCAAAGTTACGCTGCTCCCGGCATATGATAATTGCCCTTGGCGCTAGGTCTGTCTGACCTAATTGCCCAGATAGATCGTTTATATCAAGTTATAAATAATATGACTGCTGATTAACTCTTCTTAAATCTTAAATGCAAGATAATCATTTCGCAAACTATTTTGGCATGGGGATACTGAAAATCAATACTACAGTATAACATGAAATTCAGTTATTCCTCCAATCTTGTGTCAAGGGCCTCAGACCCTCGGGTAGCTGGCCCTCGACTACGAAGTTCGTAGCCTCCTGCCGTGTCTTCCAGGGACGGAGGTTTTACCCCTCACGATCTGCTGGGCTTAGGTTGAAGAAGGTAGAGAGGAGTAGATTGATTTTGATATTCCTTAATCCCCCATGTACGGGTTACAATGAATATATATGGCCGGTGGCCTGAAGCTAAAATAGGAAACAGACTCCTTTAATCTAGAATCCAACTCTAACTAAAATAGAATCCAACTCTATCTTCCCTGGCTAGCCACGAGCGTCGTTTGAGCCAGCCTCGCTCCTGGCCGCGATCACCGCGCGATCTGCGCGTTCGGCGGCTCGGCGTACGTCGCGGGCCCGCTTCCTCCTAATGTAGGTGCGTCCACATGACATCTCTCCCCCCCTCGAGGGCCAGCTCGTCCTCGAGCTGGAACGCTGGATAGCGCTCGCGGAAAGTGTCAAGATCCTCCCAAGTAGCTGAAGCTGCAATCTCCCCCTTCCAATGAACGAGCACCTGCTGAACTCCTCGGGCCAGGCGCGCGCGCGTCACACGCTCGGGCTCGGGCTCGACCGCGCCGTGATGGATGGCCGGCAGGACGGGTGGTGCAGCCGGAGTAGGTCCAACATACTTCTTGAGAAGACTGACGTGGAACACATCATGAAGCTTGGCGCGTGGAGGCAACTCGAGACGGACGGCGACGGGGTTGATCAGCTCGACGACACGATACGGCCCGAAAAAGCGGGGCTTCAACTTGCCCTTGGTGACCTGAGGCAGCGAAGCTGGAGCGCGATGACGAAGGCGAAGGAGCACAAAGTCGCCCACAACATATGAAACTTGACGATGATCCTTGTCGTAGTATTTCTTCTGGAGGGCCTGTGCTTGCTCCAGGCGGTAGTGGACATCTGCCAAGAATTCCTCACGTTCCGCCATGGTGCGGGCGACAGCAGGCACACGAGTCTCGCCTGGCTCATAGGACCGGATGGTGGGCGGATCACGACCATAGACCACCCTGAAAGGCGTGTCCCGCAACGATGTTTGGTAGGCGGTGTTGTAAACGTACTCCGCCCAAGGGAGCCAGCGGACCCACTGTCGAGGACGATCGCCGGTGAAGCAGCGAAGATACATGACGATGACGCGGTTGGCCGCCTCTGTCTGCCCGTCGGCCTGAGGGTGGAAAGCGGTCGTCATATGTAACTTAGTACCCATGAGCCGCATGAGTTCCTTCCAGAACGCGGAGGTGAATATTGGGTCGCGGTCGGACACCATGGACTGCGGTACGCCGTGCAGCCTGACGATGTCGGTGAAGAAAGCTTGCGCGACGGATTCGGCGGTGTAGGGGTGGGCCATGGGAATGAAGTGGCAATATTTGCTGAACCTGTCCACCACAGTGAGGATCACGGACTTCCCACGGACACGCGGCAAGGCCTCCACGAAGTCCAGACCAATGTCAGTCCAAACACCTTGCGGCACCGGCAGGGGCAGCAGCAGTCCGGCCGGATGGAGATGCTCGGACTTGTAGCGTTGGCACGTATCGCACGCGCGCACAAAATCCTGCACGAGGCGGCGCATGTCGGGAAAGTGGACGTCGCGGCGAAGACGATGAAGCGTGCGCTGCACTCCCTCATGCCCGTCGTCGTGAATAGCCGCTATGATCTCCTGGACGAACGGGGACGCAGGTGGAAGGTAGAGGCGGCCACGGAACTGGAGTACGCCATCCACGACCTTCCACGGCTCGCCACGAGTACCTGCGCGAATTTCATCATGAATGGCCACTAAGGCCGGGTCAGCAGCTTGAGCTTGACGGAGACGCTCGACGAAATCAAACCGTGGCGCCGAGATTGCCAGTACGGCCCCCGTGTCCGTGTCGCGACGTGAGAGCGCGTCGGCCACCGTGTTCGCCGCGCCAGGCTTGTATTCCACCGTGAAGTCAAAGCCCAACAGCTTTCCCACCCAATGGTGTTGTGGAATCGTCGAGAGCCGCTGGTCCAGCAGGTACTTGAGGCTATAATGATCAGTCTTGACGACGAAACGGCGTCCCCACAAATAGGGCCTCCAATGACGAACGGCGTGGACGAGGCCGATCAGTTCCCTCTCATAGGCAGCGAGAGAGCGGTGTCGGGGGGCGACGGGTCTGCTGAAGTAGGCGAGCGGGTGGCCCTCCTGGATGAGAACGGCGCCAAACCCATGCGTCGAGGCGTCACACTCGACGACGAAGCCCTTGTCGAAGTCGGGCATAGCCAACACAGGGGCGGACGTGACCGCAACCTTGAGATCGGCGAAGGCGGAGGCCGCGGTGTCAGTCCACGAGAAGCCATCCTTTTTGAGGAGGGCTGTCAGAGGCGCGGCGACGGCCCCGTAGTTGGCGACGAACTTCCGGTAGTAGCCCGCCAAGCCGAGGAAGCCTCGCACGGCACGAGCGGACCGGGGTACTGGCCAGTCATGGATGGCCTGCACCTTGGCCGGATCCATAGCCACGCCCGCTTCGGAGATGATGTGGCCGAGGTACGCCACAGCCGTGACACCGAACGCGCACTTGGATCGCTTGACGAAGAGGCGATGGAGACGAAGGAGGGCGAGGACGGTGCGAAGATGACGAAGATGATCGGCCCATGTCCTGCTGTAGATAAGTATATCGTCAAAGAAAACCAAGACAAACCGGCGCAAGTAGGGGCGGAGCACGTCGTTCATGAGCGCCTGAAATGTCGCCGGGGCGTTGCACAGCCCGAACGGCATCACAAGGAACTCGTAGAGCCCATCGTGAGTGCGGAACGCCGTCTTGTGTATGTCTTCCGCCCGCATGCGGACTTGGTGATAGCCCGATCGCAGGTCCAACTTGCTGAAGAACCGCGCGCCGTGCAGCTCGTCGAGCAGTTCGTCCACCACCGGAATGGGGAACGCGTCCTTAATGGTGAGGGCGTTGAGGGCGCGATAGTCCACGCAGAAGCGCCACGTCCCGTCGGCCTTCTTGACGAGGAGGACCGGCGACGAGAACGCCGAAGTGCTGCGGCGAACGACGCCCTAATCCATCATAGCGGCACACTGCCGCTCCAACTCATCCTTGTGGGACGCCGGGTAGCGGTAAGGGCGAACCGCGACCGGCTGCGCGTCGGGCTTCAAGATAATGGCGTGCTCACGGCCTCTTGGCGGGGGCAGGCCGACTGGCTCGGCGAAGACATCTGAGAACGCGGAGAGCAGCTCATCGAGGAGGGAGGGGGTGGCCGTAGCGGACTGGACGCACGGCTCGTCCGCCGAAGGCACGCCCATCCAGCAGACCTCGCGCCCCTGGCGCTGGAAGGACAGGGTGCGGGCAGAAAGATCCCACACGATCGGCCCCAATGTCTCCATCCAGAGCGTCCCCAGAACCATGTCGTAGGCTGCCAGTGGCATTATATACAGGTCGACGTTGAAGTGTGCACCCTGGATGGTGATCGACGCCTGCCGCAGCACTCCAGGGCAGGAGATGCGCTCCCCGTTGGCCACCATGGCCGTGAGACGTGGTCGTTGTTGCGGTGGCAGGCCGGTTCGGAGTGCAGCAGCCTCCGAGATGAAATTATGTGTCGATCCGGTGTCGAGGAGGGCCGTGAGGACCTCGGAGCCCAGCTGGACCCGGACTTGGATGGTCTTGCCAACGCGGACGCCCGCCACGGCATGCAAAGAGAACACCGGCGCGTCCGCCCCGGCGGGGCCGTCGGCACTGCCCTCGGCAGCGGCGTCGTCGTCTTCTTTGATGCTGTCGAGGACGAAGAGCTTTTTGCAGACCCGGTTGTGGCCCCGCCCGTACTTCTCATCGCAGTTATAGCATAGGCCGAGGCGGCGCCGTTCCTCCTGTTCCGTCTGGGTGAGACGCTTCACCGGACGCCCCTCGATGGTGACCGTAGGCGTGGGTGCCTTGGGCGCCGTTGGCTGGGGTGCGGCCTGGCGCGGCGGTGGTGCCGGCAGGATGGCGCGAGGGGCAGCCTTGGCCGGCGTGGGCTGGTACTGCTCCATGAGCTCCAGCTGCCGAGCGAGACTCATTGCTGCCGCAAGGGATTGCGGGTTCTGGACCTGTACGGCGAAGCTGAGCGGAGGGAGGAGCCCGCCGGTGAAGAGTTGGACACGCTGGATTTCGTCCAGTCGGCCGGCTCGGGGCAGGAGCGCCTGAAAACATTCCTGGTACTCCTCGACGGTCCCCGTGCGACGGCAGTCCGCCAGCTCGAAGAGAGGCGCAGAACGTAGCGGCGGTCCGTACCGCAGGTTGATCAATTCCTTGAAACGGCGCCAGGATGGTGTGCCTTCGTCCGTCTGGACCTGGATGTACCACATCTGGGCGCCGTCGACGAGGTTATACGACGCCAGCCACGTCTTCTCTTCCTCCATGATCCGTTGCTGGAAGAAGTACGACTCGCATCGGTTGATGAACGCGAGCGGGTCGGACTTGCCGTCATAACGCGGAAAGTCCATCTTCTGATGCTTGGGCGGCCGGTCCTGGAAGTGTTCCCCGGACAGGGCCTTGCTGCCTGATGAGGACGAATGATCGGCCGAGAGTGCCGCGATCGCGTTAGCCTGAGCCTCCATCGTCTTGGCATTAGCCTGCGTGGTAGCTTGCAGGGACGCAACGGCTTCAGCAAGCTTCTCCACGGTGGACTTGAGGGCATCGAGATCACCCATGGCTGCCGTGCACAAACCAGTGGACAACGAGGCGGATGAGATTGGAACGGCGGTTGCGGGTGGCGGGGTGGCGGCGGCTACAGAGGTCAGGCGTGGCGGGGACGAAGACCGGGACTGAGCGGATCGCCGGGAACGTGATACCAGGTTGTCAAGGGCCTCAGACCCTCGGGTAGCTGGCCCTCGACTACGAAGTTCGTAGCCTCCTGCCGTGTCTTCCAGGGACGGAGGTTTTACCCCTCACGATCTGCTGGGCTTAGGTTGAAGAAGGTAGAGAGGAGTAGATTGATTTTGATATTCCTTAATCCCCCATGTACGGGTTACAATGAATATATATGGCCGGTGGCCTGAAGCTAAAATAGGAAACAGACTCCTTTAATCTAGAATCCAACTCTAACTAAAATAGAATCCAACTCTATCTTCCCTGGCTAGCCACGAGCGTCGTTTGAGCCAGCCTCGCTCCTGGCCGCGATCACCACGCGATCTGCGCGTTCGGCGGCTCGGCGTACGTCGCGGGCCCGCTTCCTCCTAATGTAGGTGCGTCCCCACATGACATCTTGGGTATTTTCAAATATCATAGAGAAGGAACCTCAATACTGGAATGAGCAAGAACATACTTTGAATACTTACAACATTTATAAATGTACGCTTTGAGCAAAATAATGTGGAAGCCTCAAGCCTCTTAAGAGAGAACCTGTGGAAAGCTTCTAAAGGTGGGGAGGGGGACTGAATCTTAATCTTTTGTCATCCAAACTAGTTAGTAACCTAATGTTGCATGAATATACCACCCTTTCCTGATCTTTTCAAAAAAGGCATAAGCTTGTGAGGCAAAGAATCTAATATAGGAATCCACCATGCAAGGCTTCAGGAATCCCCGAACTCAAGCATCGCTACTTAATCCTCCACAAATACTATCTTAGCAAACAACACTTCATATTGAAAGGTACATTGTGAACATAAACTGCTCACCTGGAATCAATTGATGCAATTGTATTTGTGAATTATTTGAAAATTGACACAGCTGATGATATCATTTGTGTAAACAGTATAATTATCGCATAACATATTTGTTACTTCAGCCATTTATATATTCCTAGCGACGAAGATCAGGTACTTCTAAATTAGACATTTGCTTATCCAGTGATGTATTTTACTATGATTTATTTCAATGGCAAACAAGCAATGTTGTTAGCGTACCACAAACTGGCACCAGGCATGCACCAATTCTAGATCCACCAATGCCATTTCATAGCATAACTTGGATGCAGCCAAAAGAAACCATGATTCATCACCAACAATTGTGCAAATCATATTGGCATCATTGATTACGAAAAACAGCAGCACTAAAACTACAATGAAGCTTCAAGACATTATACCTGATCCAGCAGCAGTAATGGCCTGGCGGTACTTCTTGTCCTGGACGTCCCCGGCGGCGAAGACCCCCTTGACACTGGTATGCGTGGAGCCGGGCTTGGTCACCACATACCCATCGGAGTCGAGCTCGAGCTGCCCTCCAAGAAATTTGGTCGCCGGCTCGTGCCCGATGGCGAAGAAGAGCCCGGCCACCTGGAGGTCGGAGACCTCGCCGCTGACGACGTTCTTGACCTTGACGCCGGCCAACGGGCCCCCTTCCGCGCCGCCGTAGGCCTCGACGACCTCGGAGTCCCAGACAACCTGGATCTTGGGGTTGGAGAGCGCGCGGGCCTGCATGATCTTGGACGCGCGGAAGGCGTTGCGGCGGTGGATGATGTAGACCTGTGAGCCGTACTTGGTGAGGAAATTTGGCCTCCTCCATGGCGGAGTCCCCGCCGCCGACGACGGCGATGGGCTTGTTCCGGAAGATGGGGCGCGGCCCCGTCGCAGACGGGCGCAGGCGGAGATGCCCCTGTTCCAGAACGCGTCGGAGCCGGCGAAGTGCAGCCTGCGCGCGACGGCGCCGGTTGCCACGACGACGGAGTCGGCGTGCACGACGGTGTCGTCGGAGGCGACGCGGAAGGGGCGGGCGGAGAGGTCGACGGAGGTGACGGTCTCGGTGAGGATCTTGGTCCCGAATCTGGCGGACTGCGCGCGGCAGCGGTCCATGAGCTCGGCGCCGAGGATGCCCTCTGGAAACCCCGGGAAGTTCTCGACGTCGGTGGTGGTGGTGAGCTGGCCCCCCGCGGCGATGTCATTGGCGAGCCAGCCCTCGAAAAGGACCGGCTTGAGTTCGGCGCGCGCGGCGTAGACGGCCGCCGTGTGCGCGGCTGGGCCGCTGCCGATGATGCAGACGCGCGTGCGCAGCG
>NC_028453.1:16726265-16842223 GCF_000263155.2 Setaria italica
ACTTAGCATTGCGGATCCATTGGGCGGCAACGGCTAGTGACGGCAATCTCGCCATGTGGCAAGCTCGAGAGGGCTGCTGAGCTCACGTCGTGACATCACAGTCATGGTGGCAGCCAGGGGTTGTTGTACAGTTGTCGGTTGACTGCTTGCAGCGGATCACGGTGGCTGGCATTGCTTGGCAACAATTAGTGCGGCGTGGGACTGCGTCCGAGGACAGCATTGGTGGCAACAGCATTGCCGAACGACTAGGTTTGTAGTGGACCGTGACGGGTTTTTCAGCTAGGCTGGACCACCCGGTGTGGTACATCGTCGGAAGATGGCGCAAGCGATAGACTTGGCTCGCTGAAGTGGTGGCGAAGGCTATGTACGCGGGTGAAGCAACGAGGAGAGGCTGACCTACGGTGATGGCTCAGCTATTTGATGAAGATACAGGGAAGCAGGGCAACATCACTCCCCACACTGACATCGAAAAAAGAAACGGATCCGTGAAGTGGAGTACTAGGGCGGGCGTGGCGAGGCCCCCACGTGTGGTGAGAGCGAGATGGAGTCCAATGACGGATGTGGCGAGGCCCTCGCGCATTGTGAGGCAGCCTGCAAGAGGTCCAGATTCGGTGGTATTACTCTGTCAAGTGGAGGGTGGTGTCTGCAGCAGCACTTTGACGGAGGGTCCCGCATAGCAGTGGCCTCCTCGGTGGGATGCAGTCTGTTTCCATCAGGTTCTTATCGACGCAGGGCTACCCATGGAGGTTTCGGCGACTACATGAGGGTGATTGTTGGTGGGTGCCGCGAATATTATAAAGACTCCGGTTCTACTGCCGCGGTGAGTGGAGTGGTTACCCGTATTGACATCCCAATCCAACCCGGCAGCTCTTTCTTTATTTTTCTTTTCTTTTCTTTTTTCCTACCTATAGCATCCTAGGGCTGTAATCTTGTACTACCTTCTCTATTAATTAATAGAAGCCCGGCAGGGTCTTCAGTTTCAAAAAAGAATAGAAAGAAATTTGCCTGCCAGGGGGAGAGCTGCTAGCTCAGCCATAAGCACAGATTCCACCCTGGCTATTCCAAGAACCCGCAAGTAGCATGAGAGAGGACTGGATCTGAGGTCAAGCACCACTCCCAATCCTGCAGTTCTATCAAGTTGGAGAGCTACATCTGCATAAACAAAGACAAAAGGCTGCCAAGTTTGGCTGCTTTGTAGTTCCTGTAACAGTAATAGAGAAGGAATAATGACAGGAAATGAGTGATTAATAGAGACAGAGCAATAGAACTACTTGTTACCAAATTTCTTGTGACTCCTGCATGAGAGTCAAGAAGTAGCAATATCTCCCTGCACTTCATGATTTAGTCTGCTCACCGATCATTTATTGTTGTTGAACCTATAATCATTCCTTGCTTTCCAAAAATACCAAAGCCTAGTAAAAATCTCCTGCAAGATGTCAACTAGGAAATTATTTGATAGGATTGAAGCCAAATTAGTTTGTAACCCTTCAAGTTCGTACATCAGACAGTTAGTTCTTAAAGGAATAGGAGCAGCAAACCAGACAGCTCTTGCAAAGTCACATTCAAAGAACAGATGGAAATCAGTTTCATCAGCACCACAAAGCTTGCATGTGTTATCAATTCTAGTACTGAAAGTTGCTGCTCTATGACAAGTAGCTAAAGAGTGCCTAATAAACCTCCAAGAAAAAGTCTTAATGCAAAGAGGGATGGTTTTATGCTTCCAGATTCTTTTAAGAATAGAAAGAGCAGCAGTAGAGATGGCTCTAGGACCCTGATTTGGCAAAGAGTGAGAAGTTTGTACAGCAAGGTACTTATAGGCCTCTTTGGAGGAACAAGTTCCTTGAGAAGAAGGTTTCCAACAAAGTTGATCTGCAGAATTAGAACATACCTTAGGAACATGAAGGATGGCATTAGCAACCGGTTGATGAAAGGTCTGAGTTAAACAGATTATCATTCCAAGTGGACTGATGTTCATTCCATAAATCAGAAACTAAATTAGGAAGATGTCTGTTAACATGAGGATCTATCAAGTGATTATGAATATCTTCCCAATTTTCACACCAAGGATCAGTTCAAATATTTGAATTACCTTTATGAATCTGCAACACACTCTGCTCATGAAGGTGATGTTTGACCTGCATGATAGAAGACCAAAAAGCAGAACTAGTGCTAGTGCAATTAGTTCTCCAAAAACTGTTGTTAGGAAAATATTTTGCCTTTAGAACAGATGTCAGGAATGGATATATTAGTAGCAATTAACCAGGCTGAGTGAAGAACTAAGCTCTTATTAACAGTATGAATGTTCCTTATGCCAAGACCCCCAGCTGATTTTGGTTGGCAGATATCATCCCAAGGCTTGAAATAAAAAGGTCTTGCAGAATCCTCTTCTTGAACTCCTTGCCCCAAGAAGCGTCTAAGCGTCTAAGGATGGAATTGATCTTCTCTATAAAAGCTTTAGAGAACAAAATATTCTGCATATAGTAGATAGGAATGGAAGCCAGAACATAATTAATGTAAGTGATTCTACATGCATGATTAAGCTTATTTGCCTTAATACCAGTAAGCTTAGCTCTGAACTTGTTTAGAATGAAACTATAGTCCTTGGTTCTGTCTTTGTAAGAAAAAATGATAGGATGACCAAGATGAGTGGTGTGGGAGTTCATCAAAGGAATCAGAAAGAGATTCTTGATCTCTTGTTTGGTGTAGGCATCCACATGTTTGCTAAAGAGAATGGAAGATTTAGCCCAGTTTTGAGTCTGACTAGAGGCTTGGCAGAAATTATCAAGAATAAGCTTAATTTGAGAAGCCTCAATAGTAGTGGCCTTACCACAAATAAGCAGATCATCAGCAAACAGAAGAGAATGAATAGGTGGACAGTTATGACCTAGGGAAATTCCTGAGCGGTGATTATATTGCAAGGCAGTTTGCAGGCTAAAGGAAAGCTCATTAATAGCCACAACAAAAAGATAGGGAGATAAAGGACATCCTTGTCTAATCCCTCTTTGAGAATAAAAACAATCCGAAGGTTTACCATTGATAAGAACTGAAAAATCAGGAGTGGAAATACAAGCCTTAGTTAGATTAACAATCTGCAAAGAAGCCCAACCCTAAGCATAGCATCAGTAATAAAATTTCATTCAACTCTATCAAAAGCCTTAGCTAAGTCAATCTTAAGAAGGAAGTCTTTTTGTTTCCATGAAGTGAGAGCAAAAGAGTAAGTAATTTTCTGGGCAATAATAATATTAGAATAAATATGTCTACCACGAATAAAAGCTGATTAAGATAAATACACTCTATCAATGTTGGACACGATTGCGTTAGGCTCTACACATGTGAGGCTGGGTCGTTCACACTTGCGCTGAGTGACTGGCACAGGCACAATGAGGTCTCGTTATGTAACATCAGCATTCATGAGGACACACTCGCGCGCGCATATCCACACCACATGCCGACACAAGTTTTAATTACGAACACCCATATTTTCTAGCTGAGATGGAATACAAAAAAAGCAAATAAACGAATGTTAAGCGGTAGGCCAATTTAAAAAAAGATCAAATTTTTATTTTCAAGATAACCATATAAATAAACAAGCATCCTATAATTAAGGCCAATTTCATATACTAGAATACCTTACATTTTAAAATGGTGAAAGATATAGCTACTTTACCAATGTCAGGCCTCGCAATTGTAATTATTAGATGCTTGACTATGCAATTGTATTCACCATCATCTAGTTCCACGATGACTAATGTGCCCAATTTTGTTTTAGCTTTAGCTTTTGGGTTCAGCTAAAATAAATAGTTTGTAGGATAATATAAATTTTGAGAATCCAAAGATATTTCTGCTAAGAAATTGGGAAGTGGTTGTTCGGATTAGTAGGATAATATTTTTTGAGGTCTTTAGTTATTTTAAACGTTACTGAGCATATCTCAAGCGGTCATGCCCTTATGTGAAACTTACTAAACCGAGTTCATGTTTTACACTCATCACGTAGGCGCTCGTATTTTTCTAAAATTATTCCAACAACTAATAGTATTATTCTCTAATGGTAGAATATATGTCTATCGACACATTTGTAATGATGTTGTTTATCTTAAAATCTGCCAGACTAGTGTGTTAGAGATGCTCATCTGAATAATGCATCTGTTTCGATAGAATAAAACTAAAGTTTAGCTTTGAGTTTAGACATCTAAACTTTAGTTGGCTAAAATTAGCCTTATCTTGTTTGGAGCTAGAGCTAATTTTAGCCCATTTCTTGGTAAAAGTTCATTCTATCCTTAAGAGATGTAGAAGAAAAAATGTTAAAATTTAGTGGAGGGTATTTTTGGTCTTTTACCATTCATATCTAAAATTAACCCTATTAGCTGGATTTGGAGGGCTAAATGTACTAAAGTTTAGTTGGGAGGTTAACTAATTTTTAGCCCACCTTTAGCCCTACTATTTGGATCATCTAGGGCTAATTTTTTGACTAAAGTTTAGTCCTGAATCCAAACAGGACCGATGTGTACGTGTGTATTCAAAAGATGAGTGTGCATATGGAAATGTCTACGAGATTTTTATAAAAAAGAAATATTACACGCTTCATCCCTATTGGAATCATAGAAAACTTTTAGAAAAGCCATGAGAAATATGACATTCCCAGACACCTCTACGATCCATACGTCTAATACACTCACATTCCATCTCCTCCGATCCCTTGCGCCGCCGCCCCTGAGTCCTGCCTTGCCCATGTGTGCCGTTCCTGCCCATGTGCAGAACAGCATGGTCAGCTGTCCAGCCGCTGCTGATCCCACAACTAAACATAAATCGTATGTCATGTTACTCCCGACATAGAACAACATGCTTGGGCACGGCCAGATCCAGTACTGGCTCATAGGCAACTGTCGCATATCACATTTCTGAACAACGGTTGTCGTCCTCATTCAGCACAAAATTTGGTTCTTTTGGCAACTTGTGAACTGAGCACAATACAGTGAGACCTTAATCTGGTAAGAGGAAAGATGCAGACATAGGAGTATACGAGAAAACCTTTGGTGCGGCGTTGCCGCGCCTATATAGAGTTTTTGCCAGATATATACCAATATATATGGCTTTTGTTGTATGGGTTGTGTAGCGTGTTATTGTTGCCGAATGATTGTATAACTTTAAATTCTTCTACTCATGGAAATTAAAAGAACGTTATTGATTAGGATCAAGATGTATGAATATGATGAGGTAAGAAGACAGGGTGTTGCATTGAGCTTTAGAATCTCTTGTCCTGGCATCACATGTTTGCAGAAGACCTTAATATGCAGCTTAAGATACAGAGGTCTAATTAGCAAATGTGCAATCAGGACTCCACTGGGTTCTTCCTTGGCTATCATGCGTGAAAAATTGTTACACCATGTACTACTTAAAACAAAAATCCTTCTACTGGGTTCTTCCTTGGCTATCATTTTCTGCACGTATTGTATATAGTAGCCTCCATGCCTGCAGCAGATCGGGGGCACGTGCATGAAGGGCCAGATTCTTCTGTTGGTTCTGCATGAAGGGCAGATATCTTGGTGCTCTCTGTAGCTGAAATTTTGCTATGATGATACAAGAAAGGCGCTTAGGACTTTTTGGTAAGGTAATAGGAATGGTGTGGTTAGGTGTAACCAGGCAACATTGAGTTTAGAGGAAAGTATTGCTAGCAGGCATACATTGTATTCAATAATCAATCCCTCATGTATTATCTGGACAAATGATGTATGCTCTGACTTGAAGATTTAAGGAAAGGAGGTTATTGAATGCTGATCATGTATTGTCTAGAAGCGTTCGCTGAATAAAAGACGGTTCATGCCAACTTACCCTTTTGTTGTACTAAGCGATGACCGGTGAGATGGAGCAGGAGTAAACTCAGCCTTCTACAATGGCCTTACTCATGAAAATTCAAGAATATTGTAAGTTCATGAGATTAGGTTAGTCATGATTGCCAACAATTTCTTATCTCTGTCGTGAGGATTATTAAACTAGAGAAATTAGAGGTGCGGAAGATGAGAATAAATATGAATTGATTGGTAACACACAGAGCGCAAATGGTTCCTTTATTATCAATTTATTGTATATCTAACTCTATTTTCTGAAAATACGTGCGGCACGCACGTGCATCTCTGCTAGTGAAATTAAAAAGAAGTATCGGTTCTTTAATTCATGTCACTTTGTTGCTTGCACAAACCAATCCTATTTCATTACGATTGACTTAAAACTTTCTCATATATATTAGGAAATATAATGACCAAAAGTGAAATACTATATGTTGTGCGCGGTCAACACATTTTATCTTTGACCGTATTGACGTCCCTTGGAATATTTGGGTTGAACTTCTAGAATTAAACTGGTACATTTATTTTCGAAAGTAGTCTCGAATTATTAGACTTCGCTATTATGTGCATAACTTGTATACCCGTAACTATTATTCATGACTGGAGTGAGAATACCGGTCTAGCTAAAACAAGCTGGTAGCTTTTGGATCTAGATTTCGCAATACAGCTAATTCAGATTTCGCAATCCAACAATCCGGTCTCCATTAGTTTTCTTGTTTTTATCAAGAGGTTGCATTATAAAGTTACAGTCATTCGGAACTTATGTATTCCCTCCGTTTCAAATTGTAGGTCATTTTAGTTTTTATAGATTCATAGATATTATTATGCATCTAAATATAGTGTATGTCTAGATACATAATAATATCTATCAATCTAAAAAACCAAAATGACTTACAATTTGGAACGGAGGGAGTAGCAAGTTATTGCCCCTCCATAAATCCTAAAAACAATACCTTGTTTGTGAGCACTAAACATCTACTCCCTCCATTTCAAATTGTAGATTGTTTTGACTTTTTAGATGCAATACTCCTTCCGTTTTAAATTGTGGGTCGTTTTGGCTTTTCTAGAACCTAGAAAAGTTAACATTATCCACAATTTAGAACGGAAGGAGTATTTAGCATCCATCCCTTTCTTTCGCGGATTATTTAAAGAGATATTCTGGCCGATTTTCTTCACCCTCGCCCAATGGAGAAGCAACTGATGGAATGGAAGCTTCCATGACCAAGGGCAAGAAACAAAGTTTGGCGCATATCCCCGTCGCCGTCCACGTCTTTGCCGGGTATATACATCGTCGTCGGCCGGACCACGGCAGGTAGCCTTGTCTTTGTTTATTCGGCTCGATTGTGTCGTCATGATAGTGCCCCGTTGATTCGGATCTTCCCCCTTTTTATTTTCATTTTATTTTGTATTCTCGCAACAACGTTCTTCCACCATTCAACGGTCCAGCGCTTGGCACATCGCTATCGCCGGTTTTCCTGTTTCGAGTTGGGAGAGAGCGAGGGAAACAGGGAGCCACAAAGTGCAGCTGAATTTCCTGAGCTTCTTTCTTGGTCTGCCCAAGCCTACTTTTGTTCAAGAGATTGCACAGTTTTCCAGAGAGATTTGGGATCGTCTGGCTTCTTATTCAAATGAATCAGAGGTATTGCAGAGATGATTACCCTGGCCCATTAAGATTTGTGCGTGCAAGTCCACCGAGGTACTAATAATCACAAAGGTGCACATTTTTTTTTCCAATTCGTTGTGGGATTTATCTAAATACGGCCCATTTTCTGTTCCTGCACATAGAAAAGTGAACTATCATGTCCAACCTCCGAAAACATTTCTCACTTACCATTGGTAAATTCTAACTTTCACAATTTGCCACCAGTGAACTGAGAATTCCATATGTACCGTTGTTTTCTAAAGAATCATCCATTTTCTACCCAAAATATTATTAAGTTTTGCGTATTACAGTCTTGAGCTTTGACGACTATAATTAATTTAGGGTCTGTTGAAATGACTTCTTGAGCATTTTAAAGGCTTGAGCACTCAGATTTTTTTTTCCAGCAATCCGCGACGCCCTCCTTAAACCCGAGAATTGGAGGAGCTAGCCGGAGCCAAAACTACCAAAGCCTCGAGCCCTAACCTATAGATTGCTCGTCAGAGAAGCACCGTCGCTACAATTGATAAGCCCAATGCTGGAGAAGATGCCTATAAGCATAAAGCAATGCTGAAAAAAATTGGGAAACTCAAAATGGAGTGCGAGTGTTAACTTTTCCCCCAATCTTTAGATGTTTTTGAGGCATAAGAGATGGTTTCAAACACCGAGCAAAGGTGATCTTCTCAATCTGCAACAGGTAAGATGTAGCTGCCTACAGATCGACAACTTGCATTTAGTAATGTTTCAAATCCTACTAGATGACATTGTTTGGGATAAGATATATATATGTCCTGACAGCATCAAATGAACGGTCGACCGATAGCATGCAAGTAGGAACAGAGTGAAGGTGAGTCAGACAGCGCTTTCATGAGTTGATCAAACAAAACTGAACTTGGTGTGGCGTGAAAAAAACGGAAATCAAATTGACGACACCAGCTTCTTTGGAAAAGGTCATGCACAAAACGAAGTCCAACCTGACCAATCTGGATTTAACTTTTGGGGAAATTCTTGGAGGATGACAAGAAATTTGAGTTCAACAAGATTTAGAATGGCTCCCAATATAGGTATTTTGGGACTTGATTTTTAGCTCTCTCTTGGAGATGCTCCTGTTTGGTTGTCGATATCTAAAAACTATAGAGATTAGATGCATGCAAATCATGGTTTAGAAAAAGAAGTTGAACTTTTAATACTCCAAGAAGACTACGGTGTTTAGCTATTTAATATTGTTCAAAATTACAAAGCATTTTCAAAAACCGTGGTATATTCTCCTCAAACTCTGCAAAAAATTGTATCGAAACAGGGCTTAAGGTAAGGCTAGCTTGTTTATTTTTCTAACAAGGTTTATTTAAATAGGGATGAAACAGCAAATTAAAGATTAAAAGTATGTAGTAGAGTTGTTGATGGACTTTATATACTTTCAGCCAAGGGTCTATTTTCTTCCACCTTGCTAAACTTTTGCTAAAAATTGCTAAACTTTAGTTGCTAAACTTTAGCAAAGCTGTTTGGATACTCTTGCTAAAATGCATTTAATGAGCTGTAAAAGGACCTATCTACCCTTTAAGGTGCGCAGGAGGGGAGAGACAAGCAATAAATGAGGGGTATATGTTGTCCAGCCCACCTTTTAGCAAGTTTTAGCAACCAAAAACTTGCTAAAGTGCTAAACTTTCGCAACTCAACTTTAGCCAGTTTTAGCAAGGGTGTTTGGCAGTTTAGCAGCTAAAAGTTGCTAAACTTTAGCAACTAAAGTTTAGCAAGGTGGAAGTAAACACCTCAAGTTTATTTAAATAGGGACAAAACAGTAAACACCGATCACTGAGCGTCACGGAGATTATCTCTGGGGAATCGACGAACCGTATTGGAGACGGCGACCGGAGCAGCAGCTGGTGGTGATTGCACAGCCGGAAACGGTGCCCATAGCGATTGGAGATGATGCGGCGCCGCCGAATCATTACCGAGCCGCAGCAGGGGCGACTTCAACGCGGCAGCAGAGGCGCAGTGAGATGGACGCCGGAATGCAAGGAAAAGTGGCGGCATCGATGGATCGTAAGTGGAAACGGGGTATTGGGAGTGCGGGGGAACGCCGTATTTCTGGATGGATTTGCCTCCGGTTTAGGGAATTGCGGATAATTAGGAATATCTTTGGACGATTTGTTGGAGCCTTGGAGGGTAGTTTTTCTCTTTTACTCCCAATATTTAGTTTTAGAACTGTTTTAGGATCTCTCTTGGAGATGGCTGTGTTATATGAACGAGACGCAATAGTCTTTGCTCCACCACCTTATATTAATCCGTGCGCCCAAGTTCAAATAAACTCGTAATAATAGGCATCAAAAGTCAGTATTAGCTAGCTAGACAGATTGTTATTATTTTCTAAATCGTTGGGTATGAACTACCACTCCAGGGTCCGGTAATGCCCTGGCATGCAGTCTGGCACAAACAGAAATATTCTCGCACAGAAAACTCTCATGAAGTCATGTTAAAGAAAGCTGCACCCTTGACAAATTATGTGACACTCACATGTTGCATCAATCGGCAACCTCTTCTCATAGAGCATTCATCATATTCTCACATTTTTTTCTCACTAAGAAATCTAACAAAAAACACACAAGACTCTTCCAGGAGAAATTTGAAAAGAAAAAAAAAGCAGCCAGGATACCAACGAAGAACGAGAACAAAACATCCCACAATGAAACCCAACGGCGCATGCGTATCTACAAGCTGATGGATTCATCTGCAACCACGACCTGGTAATTAAAACTCACGGCGTCGCCTTCTCATCAGCACCTTCTGCCGCGCCGCGGCGTGCCGTGCGGCGGCAGCGGCGACGGCGAGGCCGGCGGGACGTTGCTGCCCTTAATGAACTCGAGGCACTCGGCGACGGCGCGCGCGTAGAACGAGTTGGAACGCATGCACGGCGGCCGCCGCGCCGCCTTGCTGCCGTTGTCATTGCCGTTCCCGGTGGCCTGATGAGCTCCCTTTCCGGCGGCGGCGCTGGCCTTCTGGCCGCCAACCAGAAACCTCCTGCTGCCGGTGCCGGCGGCCGGGGGCGAGCTGCTGCCTGCCGCGACGCGCCCCCTCGTGAGCAGCCGCAGGTTGCGCACGTAGCGGCCCAGGACCCCCAGCAGCGCCGACAGCCTGGCACGCAGCCGGCGCGTCGGGCTCAGCCGGAACCCCCTCGCCGGCCGCGGCCACCGCCGCAGGCCCAGCCTCGTGTAGGACGAACTCTTGGTCTGCTGATCACCCATGATTAGCTAGCTTCCTTCTCTTCTGGATTACCCTGGCAAGTAGCTAACGACACACCTGTCACAATCTAATCCTGCTATGATTAGCGCGACACCTCTATCTGTGAGCTCAATTGCGTTGCGTGTGGTCGTCGAGTCAAGTGGCTGGATTTATAGGGGGAGCAGGAGGAGGTGGAAGAAGACGGCAGGAAGGTTGGTGTTGGTGCCCCTTTGACGATCGATCGCGAGCAATGGAGTGTGACGGCAGATTCGGGGACAGTGCGGGATTGATTAATTGGCTTAATGGAGCCTATGATCATCGAGTATGGACAAAAGCGAAAAGCATCACTAGGCCAGTGCGTGCTAATGATCGTGCAGGTTAATTGTTTCTTTTATGTTTGTTTAAGGTGGTCGTGTAAAATGTGAAAGGGGCGCGCCATCTGTTTACGCGTAATTGGGTCTCTTGGGCTCTACTCTGTCAGCTAGCACAGCTCTTGGTATTCGTGCAGTGTAGATTCCAAATGCTAAGTACGAGCATAATCTGGACGATCAGCTGATACATTTTTTCTACGATTTTGTTTTTGAAGACATGAACAATACATTTGTATTTTTTTGCGGCACGCATGTATGTGGTCAAATATATAAGAACAGAAAGAACAAACAAGGAAACAGAGAACTAAAGATATACGCAGTATATGATTGTTTTGGTAGTAGGTGGTGTGGTACACGCTTTTTAAGTTGGTTCAAGGTCTGACTCTAATGGTTTAAGGTATGTTTGGGAGTATTCCACTTAAAAAAATTAAAAAAATTAGCTCCACTCCATTAGCTCCACACTTTTCTAGCTCCACTCCAACAATTTCAGAAAAACATGGAACTGCTGCACGTGTTTGACTGGTGGCAGTGCTCCAGCTAAAAAAATATGAGCACTTAGTGGGTGTTTGGCAGCACTCCACTCCAAATTTTTGAGCTCCACTCCACCAACTCCAGCACATTGCAGCTCCACTCCACCAACTCCAAAAAAAATACCAGAGCTGTCCACATGTTTGGCAAAATGCACAGATCCAGCTCCGAAAACAGAAGGTCTTGCTGTGTAAAGTCCATTATACCCATGTGAATGGGTCCCACTTGTCAGTCTCCTTTAGTTCTTCTCCTTTCTTCTCCCGGGGCGCAGGCGCGGCGGGCGGGCGGCGTAGGGCACGACGGGCGGCGGGCGGGCGGCGCAGGGCCTAGGGGTGGGTGGGCGGGCGTGGGGCGGTGGGCGCGTGCGGCTGGCAGGGGCGGCGCGGCGCGCGGCAGGTGGGCGGCTGGCAGGGGCGGCGCGGCGCGCGGCAAGCGGGCGGCGTGGCAGGCCAGGGTGGCGCGGCGAGCGGCAGGCAGGGGCGGCACGGCGAGCGGCGGGCAGGGACGGCGCGCGGCGAGCCGGGGCGGCGCGACAAGCGGCGAGCAGGGGCGGCGCGATGGGCACAGCAGGGGCGGCACGGCGGGATGAGGAAGGCAACGGATGAGGGAGGTGACGGGGCTTTTTCTTTTTCTGAATCGAACCGGTATGTGTGTAACAAGTGGCAATGGTGGGTAAATACCCACCAACTCCATGAGGAGGTCTGTAAAGGGGGTTTTTGAAGCACCCCTTGAGGTACTCCAAAAAAACGTGGATCTACCCCCCGCTCCACCTTTTTCCTGGAGCCGGAGTTGCTGGAGCTAGTCGCGTTTGCTGCGAAATTTTCGGAGTTGGTGGAGTGGATTAATTTTTCGTGGAGTGGAGTGCTCCCAAACACCCCCTTATTGTTTACCCATTGTGAACGGACCCACATATCTATCTCTCCTCTCTTCTCCCCTTCTCTTCCTCCCTGGCGCGACAGAATAATTTCGCTTCACGTTTTCGAACTACGGACACTTTCAATTGCTGCCGATTCAATTGCTATCGGCAGGTCTTTCTACAGAAAAGAAATAACAATTGGCAGCGAGACATAGAGACGGACGTGTACTTCACGTATACAGTATGCTACAGGAGTCGTATTTTTGCGCTTCTTTTTTTTTATCAGGACGAACAGCAGATTTGTCCTGCCGTGATGCCGTCCACGTTCCAGCTTCATCAGAGTGCGTTTGTGCCGGCAGCGGCGTTGAGGCTAAGCCGCGACGCCGGCGGCCGTCCTCCAGCCCGAACTCGCACGCCCGGTCCTCGTCGATCCACCCAATGGCCACGCTCTGGGTCCGCAGCCTGACGCCGCCGGGCGCCCTAGGCGGGCCGGCGCGGGAGGCCAGCCTGATGAGCTCCCTCACGTCGTTGTCGGCCCCGCTGCCAACCGGTAGAACTCGTGGCTCTGGCATCGCGGCAACGCCACCAGCCCCACTAGGCCTCCTCCCCGACCACCACCACCCGCACACGCCGCCATCCGACTCACGTACAGGTCCCGTGCGCGGATGAGCACGCGGAACGGTGCGCGCGCGCACCACCCAGCACTGCCAGCACTCGCATCCCTTGGCTTGCCGTCGCCGCCGACACCACGACTGCCATGCCCGCCTGCTGGTCACGAGGAATCGATCGATCAAACAAGTTGTTCCGTTGCCGCCCGTGTCGCTGCACACGACGCTCGCTTCCCGCGGGAGCTCGCCGCCATCCCGGAGGACCGATGGGCCCGCGACGGAGACTGCTTGGAGTGGCCCCTGGGTTTGCTGGATGCATCATCAGCCCCGCTCTTCCGTGTCTTCTCCAAGGGCATCACGAGCAGAGACATGGTGGGCCCGTGGGATCGGGACCCGGCGTTGATGTCCTCACGGTGGCCGTGTGCGGCCTGCAGGGGCCAGGCTGGCGCGGACCTGCAGGGAGCAGGGGCGGCGTGGACCGGTGCCGCCGTGGGAGGGCGCGGACCTGCTGGAGGCGGCGGTGCGATGGCACGCGGGAGGCCGGGGCGGCGCAAGGAAGATGAGTTCGTGTGAGTCTCAGTAAAATAGAATCGAAGGGGTAAGTTGTGTAACCAGTGGTAATGGTGGGTAAATATCCACTAACTCCACGAGGAGGTCTGAAAATGAGGTTTTTGGAGCACCTCCAAAAAAAATATGGATCTACCCTCCTGCTCCATGTTTTTCTTGGAGCCGGAGTTGCTGGAGCTAGACGCATTTGGCTGTGAAATTTTTAAAGTTGGTGGAGTGGAGCAATTTTTTCTGGAGTGGAGTGCTCCCAAACAGACCCTTAGTTGTATGTGCCAATGCTTTGTGCCGGATAGTGAATAGAGAAGACCGACTGCTAGTTGAATTCTTGAAGAGGTGGTTCACCTGAGTGGCTTGAATTTGCCGCAAGAAGTGAATATGGATGGTTTGGCAATCAGATACGCAATAAAAGTGGATAATTCGGCGTTCAAGGTATCTCGCGAGTGGGACGCAGCAACTAGTGTACACCACCAGATGTTCCGACGATGTAGTAGTTTTTCACACTAGTAATTTATTGGGTAAGAAACAGTCGCTGGAAATGAAGGAAAAAATAGACAAGTGTTTACTCAACAAACGACTTCGGGAGTGAAAGTGATTCCCTCCCTCCATCCAGAATGTGTCCCGTTTCCATTCAATACGCCACTATTTATAGGGTGAATATTTTACACTTTACACTCATTACCCCCTAACAACTATATCCGAAGAATATTTGAGGCTATTACTGTAACATTACAATTCTCTCGCACACTTTACACCTCGTCACTATACAACTCAGCGCGAAATGGTTGCTTGTTGCAAAGTCACCTGTACACGAAAGAGGAGCAACACTAGTTTGAAGGTTGAGCCTATACATAATCCCCACTCATCTATTTGGATGTATTAAAATAAAAAGTAAGCTATACACATTTAAGAGCACCACAAAGCAACCAAAATGTTAAAAGTAAGCACTAAGGTTAAAGAGTGATTAGTGCTAGTTTAGACCTTGAGATTGTGAGTGCTAGGTGTTGCTGCTTAGAGAATGGCTCAAGAATTGGTGTAACATTGTAAGCTTGATGCGGTGACAACTTGAAGCCATGGTGATTTGCCTGTTGGAAATATACGTTTAAATCTAACAGATTTTAACTTGAGACATATTGTGTAAACCATGGCTACTACTATGTGAACCAAATCTAATGGCATATAGATTAATGTAAACCGTAACATGCACATATAAATGGTATGAAATTGCAGCATAAACAAAGGTGTAAACCAGATGCATTTTGTGTAAATACTAGCAAAAGAGTATAGCTGCAGAAGTAGACGCTACTAAAAGCATGTAACTCATACTCTGAACTTATACATCAGAGCTCCGTACTCATGTAGACTTGGCATGGGGTTACTTTTTTTTGCATAGGGTTGCTTGAGCTACATCGTAGATGAGGCAGCGCAAAACGTAGTCAATCAGATTTGAGCGGTTGCATAGTCGCACTTCCCAGAAACAGTTTTCGCTACAATGACCGCGTAGTTATCATATATAACGGCCAATCAACTTGAGATTAAGACATTGACCGTGTTGTCAATAGTTAACATGCATATGGTGGAACTTGGTTCAGCTGCTTTCTGCGTCTTGTTTTTGTGAAAAGAAACGTGACTACGTGAGGCGTTGTGTAAACCAAACTCCATTCTGTACTTTGTTTACACACTCAACAAAAGGGAGAAAACTCTTCTATTTAAGTTTGATTGCACCAACCCAAACTAGCAATACGGGGCTATACGTTTCTTGCACTCTTGCTTTGAGATTTCCTAAGATCTCTCCTTGGGCCATTTTCCCAGCATTGCCCTCAAGTTCGCCAACTTTTCAGCTTGGTTTGGGGGTTTATTGTGAGGAAAGGAAAACTCGCCAACTTTTCAGCTTGGTTTGGGGGTTTATTGTGAGGAAAGGAAAACTGAACAAGCTCGGTAGTTTATCGAAGTTAACTCATAGAAAATATGAAGTATAACTAAATATGATGAAAATATATACGGGACAAGACAATCGTTCATTAAATAAACCTTCGAATTCTACATTAGAAAGAACAAAAAAATGAAGGCTACAGAGTGCTTGAATTTCTAAACACACATACAAAAGAAATGGATTGAAAACCAAAAACTGAAGGTATTCATGAGGCATGCTCCATGTGTTTCCAATTTCTTGTGCTTGACAAGTTATAGCAGAGTGGTTAATGGTTTATGGTTTTCAATGGATCTGTTGTGCAACAGAAACTCGTTAAAGCATCACTTATCTTTCCTTGCACGTGACGTGTGTCACCAAAACATGATGCCCTTCAAACCTGAAACCATATAGAATTAGTAATAATGTGGGAAATAAGAGTTTCACAACTGAACTGTGTAGTTCGTGTTTGAATGTTTTGTTTAAACCTTGGTTGCAAGTTTCTAAATTCATTTTGAAAATTTTACTCAGAAGATACAAAAATTCAGTTATCTAGTTTTTGAAATGAAAAATAGCGGTTTTAACATACTCTTCAAAGTTTTCAGGGTATTTGTCGCTCACAGAAAAAAATGTTTCCTGGTTCGTATTGTTAACTGGTTTGGCTTTTCCTTTCACATTCATAAATTTGCAGGTCTTTGTTGGCAGTTAACAATAACCATATATCGATATCGACACTGGATTCGTTTGTACTCCAAATAATATCAACTGTAGCATGACAAACTATTGCCCATGCTGACAAAATGCAGGGACAGTTATTTGTTAGACTGACGATCTGAAATTGCTGGCCAGAGGGAACGAGAACAGGGTACACAGCCAACCTTCAGATAATACTCGCTGCTAATACATCTCATCGGCAGTTCCCCAATAAATCTTTCCCAATAACCAGTTGATTGGAATATACCAATATCTCATTCATTGTTTTTTTGAAGAGTTGTGCAGTTCCCTAATAATCTTATCACAATTCAACTACTGTATTGGGAGAGTCACAACTCCCCCTTTATTTTGGGAGAGTTGGAGTGAACTATTCTTTTGTCCCAATAATTATTAAGAAAAGGGAAAGGTAAAGGGGATTAGCTGAAGCATTCTCACTACGGTAATTGGATTTCGGAAAGAGAGATTGCTGGAGAGATGGTAAGAAATGAATTATATTGAGTATTAAAAATATAATTAAATGACAAGTAAAATAATGACAATTTCTGTAAAAACCCATGAGTAGCAGAAGAACTGCAACTCAACAGCCTGGTATTATATAATGAGCTAGTAACCTCGTCACATAGAAAAACCAGTTCACCATGCTTGCAAACAAGAGCAGCTCTCCAGCCGGCCAGAATGCCGTCAGCGAGGTCACCATTGACCTCCCTCTCAAGATACTCGTATACAAGAACGGCCGAATCGAGGGGGTCCTGCGCAGTCCCTTTGTGCCAGCGTCCGAGGACCCTGGCATCACCGGGGTCGCGACGAGGGACGCCGTCGTCGACCGAGAGACCGGCGTGGCGGCGCGCCTGTTTCTACCCACCCGTGCCGTCATAACGGGCCGGAGGCTTTCCCTCGTCGTGTTCTTCCATGGCGGTTCCTTGATTGCGGCGGCGGAGAGCGCGTTCTGCCAGACGTACCACCGTTACGCCACCTCCCTCGCCGCGCGCGCCGGGGCAATCGTCGTGTCCGTGGAGTACCGTCTCCCATCCGAGCATCCCACAACCGCGGCCCACGACGACGCCTGGAACGCGCTCCGGTGGGCGGCGTCCCTCGCTGACCCCTGGCTCTTGTACCACGCCGACCGCCGCTGCACTTTCCTCGCCGGCGACGGCGCCGGCGGCGACATCGCATACCGCACGGCCGTACGCGCCAGCCGGGCTGGTGATGACATTGACGTCGAGGGGCTGCTCCTCATGGATCCGTACTTCTGGGAACCCGGGTGGCTGCCACATGAAAAGGCCGGCCATGGTGGGTTTCTCACGCCGGCCGAGATCGCGCAACTACCATGCCGGCGGGCGCTGGTAGCCGTGGCCGAGAAGGGCGCTGGCGTGCGGGAACGCGGGCGCAGGTTGGCGGCACGCATGCGCGGCTGCTGGTGGGGCGGCGAGGTGACTATCGTGGAATTACACGGTGAGGACCACGGCTTCCACCTGTACGGGCCGGCGAGTGCTGGCACCGAGAGACTCATGGAGAGCATAGTGGAATTCGTTAATAAGGAGCGTGACCAGAGTTCAATGCTGCGTGATAAAAAGGAGGTACCGAGTGGCGTGTTGGATGGTGCTGAGGTTGCACCAAGCTTGTCTAATGGGTCACGTATGAAGGCCGTGCCAGTAGATGTTCCAAGGAGAACTATGACTAAGAGCTGCCTGTAATGGCATAGAACATTTGAAAGGAGCGAAATCGCCGTATCCTTCAACAAAAACTGTTATTGCCGGCTATGGAGATTGCCTCGTGAATAAAAGAAGACATTACGCAAAGAAGGCGTGCCATGTTGTTGTCTTAGATCTCTTCCAGGACCTTTTTCCCGCTGTTTTTCTGTGTTTTTGGCACTCGTTGCTTTCCTTGTGCTGGGGTTCGTCACAGCCAATGTCTTCGGCTTGTGATTTGTGGCTCTAAAACTCTATTTTCTTCCTTAATGAAGGCCAGAGCTCCTGCCATTTTGGTTAAAAAAAGGCTGCCTGTAGTCATGTAGTGTGAGGAAAGTTAATGAGTACTTCACTTCTCGCGCCGTACACAACTATCATCTTCCGTCCTTAATTTCTTCTACGGTAATGCTTCACGTAGGGCGTCCGACGAGACAAAAAAAAATCGGACACCCTCCGCACGACCGCACCGCTGCTAATCCTTATCTGCTGCGGTGGCCCGTGGACCCGTGACCCTCTAGCTCCCTCGTTCTTTCCGTCTTCGACATCGCTCCTCTCCCTCTCCTCCTGAACTTTTTTCCCCTCTCTCCTAGTGCCATGGCTCCACAGATCCTTCCATGGCAGATCCACCGCATGCTGGCTAGTGCCCTCGCCCCCGCCCTGTAGCAAGCTGCCGCACCCACGTGAGTGACGCCTCGCGTCCACTGCAGCTCCTCTCCTCCATTGCTCAGGCCACCAAGGATTGGAAGACTACAGTGCCAACCTCCCCGAAGAGCTTCTGAGCCCACGCCTTCGGCCTCCCCGGCTCCAACGACTGAAAGCACCGCTTCGCGTCGAGGCCTCGTCGCACTAAACTCCACCCTCCCTCGCCTCCTCGCGCACTTCACTGACGTGCCCAAGCTCGCGACCAAGTGCGAGATGACCCGGCCCTCAAGCTCAATATTTGGACGTTGCAACACTCTGAATGAGATGTTCCGTGTATTTGCTTCATTTGTGTTCAGCTACCCTTTTTTCTCTTGTTGGGGGATTTGTTTATATCATGAATGTTGCAATGGGTTGATTTGAATGTCGTGAACACAGATTCTATTTGTTTCAATTACAGAAACTGTACAGATTTGATAATATGTCGATGTTGCCAAAGGTAATTTATAATTGTTTCATCAATGTATTCCAAATGTTGCAGTGCTAATTTGGTATGTCCTTGTGCTTTCCGAGTGTTGCAATAGTTCATTCCGTTTGTTGCAGTCATGGTTTACATATGTTTCATATTTCCTACTTCAAATATTCATGTTGCCATGATTTGTGTTGCATCCGATTTATGCTCTTGATTTAATGATTTTGAGGCAAATTCGAGGGGAAAATTCATTGATTTTAGTGGTGGTCACTCAATTTTCCATGGACTTGAGATGACTTTCTGCTGTGATTTTTCTGTTATTGAGCGTGGAGCTCACCGCCACCAATCGATCCCTTTTCATTTTTTTTGGATCGCAAAGCCTCACAATGTTGCGAGAAACAAAACCAGAATGTTGCGGTGGGGATTCTCTGTATCAGACGGTTGCGACGTTGGTTACCTTTCTTATCAGATAGAGACGGAAGCGTCCGACGCTCTACGAGCTAAAAGTTTAACACGATAAGAGAATCACGAAATCTACCCGAGGGATAAGCTCAGGATGCTGATCGGTCCCGATAAGTGGGTCCGCCCGATCATACCATACGGGTCCAGGTGTGATGTTCCGTGAAGTAGGAGGTCGAGCGAACCGATTCAGTCTGGATATCACGGGATACTCGTTGTAAATCGACTCAGATTGATTTTCTTGTAATAACCAATTAGAATTAGATCCTGGATATCACGGGATACTCATTGTAAATCGATTCAGATTGATTTTCTTGTAATAACCGATTAGAATTAGATCCTATCCGATATCCGACTTATAACTTTAGGTCGTCAGCCTATATAAGACGGCTAGAGACACCCTCCGAGGTAACTCAACCTAACTGAAACTCAACCCAACGCATCTCGTGCTAACAATACAATCCACCAGAACACAGGACGTAGGGTATTACTCTCCGAAGGCTCGAACCTGTCTAAATCCTGCGCTCTGTGTTACCATTCGAGTTCTTGGTCTTACGATCTCTCCCGCCTACAAATCTACCACTTGGGCACCCCTAGATAGACTGTCGGTCACTAAATCCGATAATTAGCACGCTAGGTAGGGGTAATCGTGAGATCGTCCCCAGTGAACTTGATGGCGTCTTGCCCCGGCGTCACCTTCCCTGACAACATGAAGCCCACCCACTCACGCTCTCCGATCTAATCGTGGAGTCATCATCTGCGTCCTAAGGTGAGCTTGATGGCAGCAATCGTCGAAAGATTGGACCGAGCGCCGCCCAGGTCGCGCGCGCGTCATCAGCGACGGCCTCACGATAACTACGCACGGAAGATGGGGCAACTGCCATGACCGCCGCCACCACGTTTGCTATCTTCACTCTGCGATCATGGTGCGGCTGGATTCCTACGACGTCCCTCTTCCCTACGTTGACTCCACGATTCGTCTTCATGCAGCTAAGAAAAATTAATCTACAAGAAGCTTACGTGAATAGGGAATATTCTCTTTATTCTACTTTTCTTTCCATAATATCCAATCTTGTTTTGAGAGATCAAATTAAGAAGTGCCTCGGTCTACTGGTGATGAGTGATTGACTGGATGATTTGAACCTTTACCAGTTGAGTCACTATTTCATATGTGCTCTGTTGTGTTGTGTGCGTTGTGTTGTGGTATTTATGTAAAACATATCTTGTGTGTTGTGTCTCTTGATTTATGGTGTGCAGGTGTTGGATGTAACATGGCGGTCGACGACATGAGGTGAAGGTCAAGCGAAAGGTTCATGCCGATGTACTAGGGCTATGAAGGGTGAACACGAGTAGGCTTAGACCAAGGGACCCGAAGAGTTCGGGCGGAGTCATGGGCGGTCCACATGGTGCACAGAAGAGCAAGAGCACACGATGATGGAAATGGCATCGGTTGAGTCAAGTGGGATGGAAACGAGTCGAATAGGTGGCCCGGGAGTGGGAGCGAAGACTTGGAGGCGTCGAACTCGGTGGAGGTCGGACACATGTCGACATCGGTGAGTCGCCTTGCAGGGTGTGCAAGAGGGTTTGACCTCAAAATCGGGGGTGAGTCACGCCTGCGTGGTGTGAAATAGGGTTTGACTGGTTTGACCTCAAAACCCCGGGGCAAGTCCGGTGCGGCTGGACGACGTCGAGTCGGAGGACGCGTGACACCATCGTGAAGCTTGCGTCGAGGCGAAACGAAGTCGTGAAGGCGCCGGTTCCGTTCGATGTACCGAGAAAAAATTGGACGATTTTACCCCTATGGGGTATTTGTGTTGTATGCTTCATATAAGGGTATTTTGGATATTTGCCAAATGACTATATGTGTGTGTGTGGAGAGGGCTGTTGAGGCAGCAACATCTCTAGGGGTTGTTTTGGTGGTGGATTTCTTATTTTGTTGGTGAGAGTTTTTAAGGGTGAGAGAGGCGAGAGATCTTTAATTTGATCTTTTTACATCTCACTACGGGAAACCTAAAAGTCGCCGAGTGTAATTACTTCGCCGAGTGCATTTTTTTGGGCACTCGGCGAAGGACCGTTTTGCCGAGTGTAACATCAAAAACACTCGGCAAAAATAAAACACTCGGCGAACGACCGGTTTGCCGAGTGCCACCCAAAAAACACTCGGCAAACACCCAGGAGGCACTCGGCAAAGTTTGACACTTGGCAAACTGACGCCCACGTGACTTCCCCGTGCCGCCGGCGGCGGCACTCCGTGACGGACGTTAGTCTTTGCCGAGTGTCAATGGAGGGCACTCGGCAAAGGCACTAGTTTGCCGAGTGTCATGATGGGACACTTGGCAAAGTGGCCTGTATGCCGAGTGCTAGGGGGCACACTCGGCATACTATAGGGTTTGCCGAGTGTCAATGGAGGGCACTCGGCAAAGGCACTAGTTTGCCGAGTGTCATGATGGGACACTCGGCAAAGTGGCCTGTATGCCGAGTGCTAGGGGGCACACTCGGCATACTATAGGGTTTGCCGAGTGTCTTTTGACACACTCGGCAAAAATAATTTTTTTCCCTCCTCCACCCTCCAAACTTTTTACACTCCACATGTATGGCATTTGGCACTGCATGGTAGAAGATGGACTATTTTTTGACCTGTTTGCTATATTTAATCAATTAATTTCATTTAGAGTAATTTTTTGATTTAAGTCAAATTTGAACCGCAGGTGGTTGGAATAATGGAATAATATGAGTGGAAAAATCATATTCATGTTAGTGAGTCCAAATTGAGGTCTCACCTAGAAAATGAAAAGAAATTTCGAACATTTTGCTAAGGAAACACGACTACGAACGTGTGGCCAAATGATTGTTTAATTCTCAAAAATACAAACGAAGTTTGAAAATCATGAGATTTTGCAAGATGCTATGATTTCGTATGCAGAGGCTGTGGTAAAAAATTGACAAGGTTTCGCACAAGTTTTGACATATGATGTTTAGAATTCGAAGCATCTCCGGAGAGGATTCATGGAAGTTGAAAAGATCCAGTAAGATTTTGAGATGAATCGATAAATATAATTCTCATTGAGTCCAAATTTTTTTTATAGGCTATAGAGAACATAGATAGGTTCATGTCAAATTTTGGGAAATTTTCAGATCCGTTTGGTAATTTTTATTCATTAATTGCACGTATATGAATTTAATAGATATAAATTAAATATGAGCTATAAATCCATGAAATAATGGAACAATATTACTTAAAAAATGGAATACGCAATGTTTAGTGAATTTGACTAGGTTTACACAAAGTTTACATACTTTTAATTAGTAAAAGTGTTGTTGCACATGCAATATAGGTAGGTGTTTGCCGAGTGTCGCAGTAGGGCACTCGGCAAACTCCCGGTCTTTGCCGAGTGTTGGCACTTGGCAAAGACCCGGTGTTTGCCGAGTGCCTCTCGTTTGGCACTCGGCAAACCTGCCGTTACCCCGACGCCGTCAGTCCGCAATTCGCCGAGTACATCTTTTCGCCGAGTGTTTTTTGGCCGTCGGCAACATGTTTGCCGAGTGTTCGAGTTTTGACACTCGGCGAACTAGTCTTTGCCGACACAAAATTTGCCGTGTGCTCTTTGCCGAGTGTTACACTCGGCAAAAGGCTTTGCCGAGTGTTTTTAGACCTTTGCCGAGTGCCCGGGGCACTCGGCAAAGGTTCTGTTTCCCGTAGTGTCTTAGCTTTATTCGTGCTTAAGAGTAGTTTGTAACTGAACATGATGAAGTATTCTAAATTTTATGCTCAATTGCTTCTCCGATCTGAAATTTACCCCTATTTTCAGAGCTATTTATGGGTGATTTTTGTTCTTCGTGAGCAACCTTGATACGATCCCCCTCAGATCCCTCACGAATTTGATTTGAATATTGCAATAGAGAAATCGAGGGAAATAGGCTTAACCTAGAAAGCTCTTTAGAAAGAAGATCTTTTGTCTCACGGTAGCTTGCTCCAGTCCCCTTACGAAACGATTCGAAGTTTCAAAACTGTATTCTTGGTAAGCGTTTGATTTTCTTCAAAATGCGTGGTGAGTACTTAGACTTTTCGAGATCTTTTACCTGGATCTATTATCCTTTTGAGAAGGTGCTTCTATGGCTGAAGTTTCGTCTCGTCTCGATCCGTGGAAGTTTGAGAAAGGACTTTTCGTCTGAAGTTTGGTCGGTGATCCGTTCTTGCTTTTCCGTCTGTTCTTCTATCGGGCAGCAGGAGGCGAGCGCGTGCGGGCACCAGGCGCTGAGCAGCTGCGCAGCAGCAGCGAGCGAGCCAGGCCAGCCAGGCCTGAGCATGCGGCCCAGCTCGCTGGCTCGCGAGGCACGGCGACCCAGGCCGGGGAGGAGTCGGCCCGGCTGAGCAGGAGGCCCACTCGCGGCCAGCTGGTGACCCAGACGGTGCAGCCCAGCTTCTCAGCAGGTGTGAGCGTCCCAGCTCTCGCGAGGGAGAGGCCGCCCAGGCAACAGCAGCGGCCAGCCGGCAAGGGCAGGTAAGCTGCAGACCAGGAGCAGCGAGGCTTCGTTTTTCAGGTGAGCAGCGACAGCAGCTTTCAAGCTTGATGTTTCTAGGCCGGCAGCTTACACCTGTTTTGTTCCTGTGTAGTGTTGCTTTCAATGAATAGTGTTCTAATCATTATCTCCATTGTTTATTAATTGGCTGCATGCTTTTGCTCTATGGTTGCTCGGTTCAAGCAATAATTTCTTAATCCTTACATCAGCTTTGAGTCGTGGCTCTTGATTCATTTCCTCTGAGCCTCATGTTAATCCGTGACTTGATTTTTGGTGAAGGAAAATTGTGGTCAGCAGTAGCTCGGCTGGTTTGCTTGTGATTGTGGAAATGTTCCTTTCATACTAGTAAATCCCGATGCATGTTTTAGCCTCTTAATTAGTAGTTTCTTGTGCTAACCTTGTTTAGTGGCTAATTCATTATTCATTGCATGCACCTGGTCAGGTATTTCTAGTAGCATTCAACATTCTATCAATCTAACGAGTTAATCTGAAGTTCATTTTAAAGTACTAATATTGTATCAATCGGAGATAATCTGAAGTCAGCCTGAAGTTCAGTATAGCCTCTGAAAATCGCAGAGTAATTGCTGCTAGTTCATGCCCACCCTGAACCTGAAGCAGAGCAAGAAAGCATCATACCACCCTCGGCAACCCTCTGTTGCCGCGCTCTGGCGCTCTGCTTTGTGTTCTTCCTCATTGCAGCGTGAACGCGTCCCGCGATGGCTCTTCTCATCGCCTCGTGTCATCAACAGCCGGCGGTAACTATCCTACCCGCCCGCTCGTGGAATGTCACCGCCGCCGGTGGCCTTCAACATCTCCATCCACCATGCCGCCGTGCACGCCGCGCTGAGGCAAGCGCGCAACGTTCCCACGTGCAGTGAGTTCCCGGAGCACACACCGTGCGATGGGATGCCATGGTCGCTGGCCACCGGCCAGCGAACGTGCGCACGAGCCAGGCGCACGGCTCGACAGCTCCGACAGAGGCTGCGGTGCTTGGTGCGACCGGCAGGCGTCCGGGTGCGACGCGGAGTCCCTCACCGTCGATAGCGCGCCGCGTTCCCGCATGCGGCGAGCTACCCGGAGCACACACCGTGCGATAGGACGCCGTGGTGGCCGGCCACTGGCCGGCAGGCACACGCGAGGCGGCTCGGGCGTGGCCGGGCGTGCGGGCCGCCCGCCAGGGCTGACGTCGGAGCAACGCGGGCGGCCAGGGCAAGGCGGTGCGGCCGGCGTTGGGCCGGGGCGGCACCCACAGGCCTCCTCTCCTCCCGATAGCCCCCACCTCCTTTCCTCCCATTCTCTCCTCCCTCTCCTTCTCCGTCGGATCTGGCCGGCCCTCACTCCCTCTCCCCCAGCCGAGGTGGGCGGCGGGCGAGCGCGGGGATGGCGGCGAGGACGAAGACGAAGGGCAGGAGGCAGCCGAGCGCCACAATGGCCGAGAACGCGACCGCGCGCTAGTACCAACCGGCACCCCAGCCCCCTCTCCCTCCGCGACGGCACACCAGGTGGCTTGGGAGCGGCCGGGGCTGGGAAGGTGAATCTGGCGCGGCAAAGGCGGCTCGGGCGCGGCCGGCCGTGGCTGGTGGGGAAAGGCGGACGACAATGCAACGGCAACGCGGAGAGGTGGACGTCGGCACAGATGGGTGAAAAGGGAGACGGGGAAAGAAAGCTGGACCCACCTGTAGCAGCGTTAATCTTACCTATTATTAAACATGAGACCCACCTCTCATTAATAGAAGTTGGATCAAACTAAAAAAGTGGGTACCTATTATTAAATATTAGGCCCACCTCTCATTGATAGAAGTTGGACTAAATCAAAAAAATAGGTAGAAGCGTTCCTCACTTTTAATAACAGGTATAGATTTATCAACTATACATAAGGATGCTTTTTCTGTTATTTTTGCCACAAGCCTTTAAAAATATTTATGCCAAACTTTTAAAAGGTACTTTTAGTATGTATTGGCATATTAGTTTTTTTGTGTAGCTGAACAATGCATATAATCAACACATGTAAAAAATAGTGAAGGTGAACTTATCAATATTGAATATTTCTCATCAAAATAAAATCATTGTATTAAAGATAATTAATATGAATACGTAATATTAATTTCTTAAATGACGAAGGTTTTAGTCTTGACCAAATACATTGTCATTCCAACGCGAATATCAATGGTGAAATAATGCTCAGTAATATATTCGGATGTGAATATGCTCTGATCCGGTATTAGCAAATATGTTGCTCATTATACCATTTGACCGTGGATGCACCAATTACTAGGTTATTGCACTAATTTGAGTACAAGTTCTTGGACCAATATGCACCCACAGTTATTATACTATATTGAACATTTTACGAGTTGTTAAATCAATCTGCACCTATTTGACAAGTTGTTGTACAGTAGATACAATTACTCAAATGGAACCAGAAGAAAATCCTCAGATTCTTATTTTCTACTCTCGACACGTTATCATGCACTCGCTCTCCAACGATGGCAAATCGGCCACTACGACGAGGACACAGTTCTTCGACTTCTTCATCGGCAACTACTTCGGCGAGCAGCCACACCGAGCCTGACAGCGGCGGGGCATCGTCGACAGGGCCGGCGCGGCGGCCTCCACGGGACTGCCGATGGCACCGCACGAATGAGGCAAGGACTGGTGCATGGCGTTTTCTACCATCTCGGTGATCATCATCAGCGTCGATGAATCCACCACCGAGAAAAGAAACAATCGGCCATCATCACAGGCGAACAAAAGCATCAGAAACTGTACGCAATCATTATGCTCTTACCATTTTGACGCATTCTAGATGGAAAATGGAACTGCGTTCTTTCCACAGCAACTCGTCTTCCGACGCCTACACCACCAGAGGAGCCACCTCGCCATCCTCTTGTCCTGAGTACCTGCTGTCCACGGAGCACCACCTTCGATGGCATCGGGGTGATTCCTGATCTGAACTCCCCAATGGCGACGGCCGGCAGCGCCGGATTTGCCCCTCAGGCCGGCCCTTCCAATGGCGGCACACCAAAACATCGGGCTTCGCCTGTAGCCGCACGACGACGCACCTGAGTCTTACCATCGGGAACATAGCGGCTGTCCGGGGCGTGCCACCGTTCTTCAACGCCGAAGACTCCTCCGAGGTCACATTGGCAGCGGAAGGCCCGACCACGGCCAAGGCGGTGGCGCCGGCGGCACCCAGCCCCTCGGCCGCATCGCGGCCGTCGACCGGCACCCGGGCTTCCGCCGCGGGACTGGGACTTGGAGCCCAACATCGCTGGGCTTCTCCTCCGACTCTTGAACGGCCGGCCAAGGCTAGAAGCCGGCGAGGGGGGGCGGGGCGGCGCGGCCGGGAGATGAAGGCAGCAGCGCGCGGATTGGAGACGAGGATGCGACGCGGCGCGCGGGACCGTGCATCGGCGGGGCGGCGGCTAGCCGGTGGCACGCCTGTGGGCTGGTGGTGCGGCCAGCAGGCCGGCGGCGTGGCCACCAGCGCCGGCGGCGCACCCATGTCCTAAGCGGCGGCGAACCCTAACCGCCCCTCACCCTTATACGGGCCAACCAGGCCGTGCCACTTTGGGCCATCTCTGGCAGTATACCCTGTACGGCCTGTAGGCCGGACAGGCAGGCCGCATTTGGCCGGCTCGGCCCACAACGCTCGCAGTCGAGGCTGCCGCTGGCTTGGGCCGCCTCAGGCCGAATGGCCGCAAGGCCAACATGTCGAGCACCCGCAGGCCAGCCAAACCATGCTGGACCGGGCCACCTCCAACACAATTCAGTCTCCGCTCAATTTGCTTCGCAAATTTTACAAGAAAGCCCCCAGACTTTATGTTTATTTACATGTTTAAGAATATTCTATTATGCATATTTTTTATTAAGTCCTTAAGTTCTATAATTATGTATTGTCATGTACACTGCTAGATATATCATCAGATATTAGCACTAACATAAAAAGATGCCAAACTTACTACAGTAGTTGAGCATTATCATGATCCGCAGATCTTTTACATATGCAATTTATTTTTTTTGCATAATTAATACTTAATCAATATTCTACGTCATGTAGAAGATGATGCAAAATTAAAATTAAGGTATATAAAATTTGATGTTGGAACAACACAAGGTGATGCGACCTAGACACTGGTTGCGATAAGTTCTTATGTAAGAATTTATTTGCTCAGAGAATGTGCTTTTAGGCAGCAAATTTGCTCATCACTGAGAGGTCTACATCTTATGATGATTACCTTACATGTGTATATTTAAAATTTCATACAATGGCAAATTTGAATTAAATATGACTATCAAGTCATTCATTCCCACATGAATATAAATACTACATTTATAGTAGTTGCACTACCCATTGGCATATACCTTAATTTTGTTGAAAGAATCATCTTGTCTTCACTAGTTTTTCATAATCATAACGTCAACATGGTGATTACTTCCAAAATAACCTCCTAATATTACTAGTGTAAGACATATAAGTGGAGTCCAAGGCATTTATTGAAACATTGCCTATAGCAACGAGTTTCTCGTCCACTACTTCAAAGTTTACATCATTATGGTGATTACCTTTTGATGTGTTAACTCACTAGTATATGAGATCGAGTCACAGTCGATAATAGAAGTGATTTCATTGCCTATCAAAGATGAGGTTCACACTACTTGTAATTCAAGACACATTTTGAATGACAAAATTTTACATAGAATAATTCAAGACTCATCTTGAATTCAAAGTTAAGGCATCAACTTTTGCTTAAATAATGTCACAGACGGTTTTAAAGGCAAAACCAGATGACTATCATATGTGTGTCAAGATGAAGTTTCATACTGTTGGCGCTAGAAATCGGTCAACCGAATCCCCAACGTCTGACACACGACCCGGGAGAATCTGCTTAACTCCTGTTTGGGTGATTGCCCTGGTGCGGTTCGCGCGACGTGCCAGCCAATCTGACCTGTTGATTGGCAAGGAAGAACATGTGTCAGATCCAGAAGTTGCGATCGGCTAAATTTCCGATCTCGAGAAAGCTCACCAACGAATCGGCCGATTTGCCGTAATAAAGAAATCGGCTATGAAGCAGCCGATTGCCAGGCAGCGTGAATGAGAACTATTGGAGTAATCAGTACAACGCTACAGTAGCAACACTAGGAACAGATCTAGTCGGTTATGCGTAGAATAAGTAAATTAAATGGCAAAATATGAGAAAAGCCGAAACTGCCGATTCCTAGCTGGATAACTGGTGATAAAACTAGAAAAACAGGTGAAACCTATGATTCTAGTAAATATCGATAACTAGTGAATAAATCTAAATGAAACGACAACGATGTGCCCGAAGTTAAAGCTTAGAATTTACTTGGTAGACGGAACTTACAAGATCGGTCGGAGGTCAAGTTGATGCAGCCCCGCCAACCCGTATGAACTCGTGAAAAAGAAGAAAGTATTTGGCGAAATCGCCTGCTTGAAAGTAAGTACGAGGAAATAGTAGTTGGTTGTATTGAGTTGTTGATGATTACAGATCTACAAAGGTGGCTATTTATAACCCTGTACAGACGACTCCTTATCTGACTAGAACTCTATCTCTAATTCAAATAGAAAACGAATATTACAAGTACGATTCGTACTAGGTAGATTATTATGCGCTTCATGGGCTGATTCCCTTCTCATCCTTATAATCCTTTCTAAGCCCATACCGGCCCAACTATTCCAACCTCCCAATCGGCCGATTCCCTTATCGGCAAGGGGTAATCGATCGGGAACCGGGCGCGTCCGATCCAAACCCCAAGGGTCAAGTGAGGCGGAATTCTAAAGATCTATCTGCCGATCCTGGACTGTAGCATCGGCCGATCCTGGACTGTAGCACCAACCAACCGATCTTTAACTGTAGCACCACTCGGCCGATTTCCAACTGTCACCCCTGTATCCTGCTGTATCTTCTCATTTCTTCTTCTCCTGACGCCGATTTTACTCGTGTCGAAATCTGGCGTCAACACATGCCCCCCAGTTTCGGAGTAAAACATAGTCTTTACTTCGAAATTCTTTTCAACTTCCCCTCCGAAACAACCGCAATGAAAATATCCTTCCGTTTCGCGGTCTTCAACCTGATGATTGCAATCTTTTCGAAACGGGCGCCCACGACAACCACTACTCCCAAAAAACTCGAAACGCTGGCACGGTAAAAATTCCATTTTTACCCTTCCTCAGGCCCGCTTTAAATATCAGCACACCCCGCACTTCCTTTCGAGCTCACGTCCTTCTCCCTCAGTGCGCGAGCCTTCTTTTTCCTCCAGCACTTTTCCTTAGTTCCGCAGCTTTCCGACACCGTTTTCCTATCGCTTTTCTTCCTCCCCTCCAATGGCGGCACCTTCAGGCACCTCACCTGCGCGCGATGCTCCAGAAATAGCGCCTTCGGCGGAGGTAGCGACAGTGGTGGCCCCGTCATCGGAAGAAGGAGCTCCATCAGCGCAAGTCGAAGTTTCTTCCGAGATCCCAATGGCAATCCCAATGGCAGCCTCATCCTCCGCAGCTGCACCAGCGATCCTGCTGACTACAAGGAACTTCATCCCAGAGGTCATCACCGAATCTTTCCTTTATCGGTAATACGTTTACTTTAGATCTATTTCTTACTTTCGCACTCCCTTTCCTTTTTTAGGCGGTTAGACATCGCATCACTATCCATCTTACCGGAAATCCTGGCCTTGTCTGCCTCGGACCTATGGGGAACCTAGATCCAACTGAGCTAATTAATTTGGAAACCCATAGAATCCCCTTCAAACAATCCACCATGGACCTGGATCACTGGCTGGGCACCTTTAGGTCTTGGCCGAATGAAACTCCAGGTTGGAGGGAGTGGTACCAGCGAATAGCCGCATCCAAGAGGATCCAATGGGACGAGCTCAAAATCGGCCAATGCATCAACCTATCTCTGTCCCAGATGGAGCGAAATGAACCATTAGTGATAGCAGCCTCTTACTTTTGGTCTGATGCTCTTAATGCATTCTTATTTGGACACGGACCTATGACCCCTACACTGGCCGATGTGGTTCTGCTGACCGGCCTGGATATTTCTTCCCCGGACACCCCTTTCCGCCTTTTAGCCGCAACATCACATCGGCTGGACACAAGGGGAATCGGCGGGTGGAAGGGCTTTATCAGATGCAACAAAAGGGCCGGATCTGTCGAGAACAGGGAGCACACGGCCTTTCTAATGATGTGGTTGGAGAAACACTTCTTTTGTGGGAGAGCAGCTGGCCCATCAACCAACACCCAAGCTTTAGCCGAAGCATTATCAGTAGGGACTCCTGTTCCTCTTGGAAAACACTTGCTAGGAGCGGCATACCACATGCTTCACCAAATCGGCATCAAACTTTCCAAAGGGGAGCCGATTGGAAATTCAGGTGGACCCTGGTGGTTCATTAACTTGTGGCTGAACCTGTATATGAGCAAGATCTCTCAGCAGAGGGTGGAACACATGATGTTCCCCAGCGTCGAATCGGCAGAGGATCCCACTGCTCGACGCCGATGCACATCTTTCGGCGAAGCGGCGTCGGCCTTCCCCGGTTGTCTGTACTCTGCTACAAAAGTGGCCGAGTACTTTTGATGCTTTTATAACGGTTTTAATGAAGAAGCAACCGTTTGGTTTCCTTATCGGCGAGATGACCCAATCTTCGAGCTCCCATCTTGCTTTGACTCGACTACTGGCCGATTCGACGAGGACCTCATAGACGAGTTAATTAAACCGGGAATCCTGCCAGCCAACTTCTTCTCAGGGAAAGATGCTCCTACGTATGAGTTTTACAATCCCTCTGCTGCAGCACGTCAACTCGGCATGGGTCAGCTGCCGATTCAAGTGTACTTCGCTGGCCGAGCTAAGTTCAGAGATGGGCTTACAACAGGTCTGGACTATAGTCGGCTGCGAGACCGGATCCCAGACTCCAACACTATTGACTTGAACGACTGGATAGTAGCTCCGTTCGCTGTCCAACCATTCAAGCTTTGGTGGGCTGAATGGAAACAATACCTTTTCTGCAACTCCGCGTCGGCATACTGCAATCTCCTGGATCCAACCAACATCGACCCGAACGCCGAGGTATTTTTCCTTAGCCGATTTTTACTCTTTTATCAACGCGGTTGAATACTAACATCTTGCTATTGCTTCAGTCCGAGAACCGTGTCCCCCCAACACGCAGTCGGAGTGGTCAGCCAATAGAAGATCATCATCCGTACACCACCTTCCCTCTTATCGGCTATGATGCCCCTTCCGTGGATGTGATTGCTGGCCGATCGAAGCAGGCGCAGAAGAAGGTTACCAAGAAGACCAGCCGCCGAGTTCGAGCCCGTATAGAATCGGCGGATCCTCCCACGATCGTATCGGCAGAAACTTTGGCCGCACCGCCTCTTCAAGCTGCGAGAGAGATAGACACTCAAGTTGTCACGCAAGCTGGGGTAGCCGCTGCATCACTACTGGTAGAGGCCGTGCAGGTAAACTAATGTTTAATCCTTCCAATTGTTGTCTCAATACTAACTCCTCTTATCTTAGACTGCACAGATCACTCCTATGGACCCACAACAATCGGCAGCAACCCAATCGGTCACCGACGCGCCCCCACTTCCATCCGTCGAGGTATAACACTCTTCCACCGATTCCCCTAGTATTTGAATGACGTGCTCATTCAACCCTTTGACACAGGTCATCGGTACGCCAAGCGCCCCTCAACCAATGGTCCCCTCCCGGGAAGCTGGTCCAAGCACAACACCAATCATCGTAGAGTCCTCTTCTTCTGATGAACCCATGGCACCAGCCCCTGAAATGAGGATAACGGCTCCCCAAATGCAGCTTGAGGAAATCCGATTCAAGGAGGTAAGAGACCTTTCACCTTTATTTAGCCGATTTGATATCACCATCGGCTGATTTGTTTTTCTTCTTGACTTATTATTTCCAGGAACAGGACACCCCTGACGACAGTCTCTTCTCATTTGCGGTCGCCCTCTCTGATGATGAAGAAGTCGCCTCCCGCCAAGTCCCTTTGAGCTCCATCCCTGACGACGTCCGAGCCAAACTTACCAACATCCGATCCCTTCTTCAAGAAGACATCGGCCGATTGGTAGAAGATGCCTCGCCGATTCGGCAGCTCTTCGGTGACGTCAGCGGACGGGTGCTAGAAGAAGCGGAGGAAGCCTTGGTGCCGGCTGCGTATATCGAGTCGATGAGGATCCCAGTTTTCAGGGCCCTGCATCACATGGCTGATCGCGCCAAGTTGGCCAAGACTCGTGAAGAAGAAGATACGTACAAGCGTCAGGCCCAAGAGGTGCATCAACGCATTCATTTTCTGGAAGACTCTCGCCCAGGAATTGTCGGCACGATAGATCGCCTCAAACGCCGAAGAGCAGAGCTTGCCAAAGAGATGGAACAGGTGACCAAAGCCATAAATGCCGAGGAGAAGAGGCTTCAAGAACTCCCATCCGTCATCGCCGATCTGAAACAAGAGAGGTAGCATCTGGCCCACGAAGCCCTTAAACTCCACCGCAATATGCCAGAAGTCCCTGGATCGGCAGATGATGATCAGCGGGTCCTAGACTCTGCCGATCAGATCCGGCTCCGAGCGATATCGGCTATCGATGCCCTTCTGGGTAGCTTGTAAAAGTACTGGCTATTTTTGTACGAACATTTAATGACTCCTTTGACCACCCTTCGTGGCACCTTTTATTTATTGCCTTTCTCACTTCCGATGGGATGTGCCTTACCAAATATCTATGCCTCCTTTTCTTATAAATGCCGGCCTAGACCCCCTTCCCGAGAGTACCAGTTTAGCTCGGCTTCACCTTCCCAACCTGCTTTCGTCGGCGCGATTTTCAGTCATGTCTTCTTCATCCTCTTCCTCTTCCTCTGTTAACCAGGTGAAAATTTTGCCTTGATCCTTCTTCTCAGTTTTAGCTCTTTTGAAGGGAATCACCTTTTTAATCGTTCTTTTCTTCAGCCACGGCGCCTTAGCCCCGAGCTCGAACGCGCCATCGAGCTCATGCACTCTGATGAACCGTTGTCGTCAGAGGACAAAGACTTAATCAGGGCTCATCGTGACAAACTTCAAGAACATGTCCCTGTTGACATCCGACGGATCTGGGATTTTCTGGACGGCAACGCCCGCCGGCGACCTCAAGCTGATAGAAGTCATCCGCTTCCTCCACGAGTCGCCCTTGAAGATGCGGCAACAGGGACATCGCGCCCGGCCATGGACCGGAGCCACCCTCTCCCCCGTCAAGTCGAAGCGGAGGCTTCGATGAAAGAGATAGAAGAAGAGTACATCCGTCTTATGATAGAATTAGGTCGGGCTGAGAGAGAGCGTAAGAAAAGGCGTGGTTAATTATTTTTTGTTCTAAGGGCGACTTGTACCTTGTCGGCCGTGTAACCCACCGTCCGTACCGAATGAATACATCGGCCGATTTGGACGATTACATGTTTTCTCTAGACGAACCTTTTTGTATCGGCTGTGTGCCCTTTATCGTGGTTGATTCTTTATGCTCCGATCCATATACTAGGGTAGTATCTTTTCAAGTACCTTCCATTCAGAGCCCTAGTAAACTCTTCTCCTTCGATTGTTTCCAAAATATAAGCGTTTCCTGGAGCACATCTGCTAATTTTATACGGCCCTTCCCATGTAGGGGACCACTTTCGGAATTTAGGATCTTTCGACCCAATCGGCGACACTAAGTTCCAAACCAAGTCCCCTGGAGAGAATTGTTTGACTTTGACCTTCTTGTCATACCACCTGGCCACTTTCTTCTTGTTCTCCTCAATGCTTATCAAAGCTCTCAATCGTTGGCCAGCCAAGTCATCAAGTTCCCTTTTCATGAGTGATGAGTAGTCATCGGCCGTTAACTGGTCTTGGAGCGAAATGCGCCTCGACCCCGCCCTTGATTCCCACGGTAGTACTGCATCGTGACCGTACACCAACTGATAAGGGGATAACTTGGTGGCCCCATGGCAAGCCATCCTGTATGCCCATAGGGCTTCAGTTAGACATAGATGCCATTTTTTCGGCTGCTCCTCTATCTTCCTCTTGATTAACTTAATTATCCCCTTGTTGGAGGATTCGGCCTGGCCGTTAGCTTGGGCATAATATGGAGAGGAGTTTAACAATTTGATTCCCATATCGGCCGTGAACTCTTCGAATTCCCCTGATGTGAACATTGTTCCCTGATCAGTTGTGATAGTCTGGGGAATGCCGAATCGGTAGACGATATGGTCCCTTACGAAGTCGACCATGGTAGCCGATGTCATGGCTCTTAACGGAATTGCTTCCACCCATTTGGTAAAGTAATCGGTGGCCACCAGAATAAATTTGTGTCCTTTGCTTGATGGAGGATAAATTTGGCCGATAAGGTCTATTCCCCATCCTCTGAACGGCTATGGCTTGATAATGGGATTCATGGCCGACGCGGGCGCATGTTGGACATTCCCGAATTTCTGACAATCCTGGCATCCCTTATAATATTTGAAGCAATCTTCGAGGATCGTTGGCCAGTAATACCCATTATTCCTGATCATCCATTTCATCTTATGGGTCGACTGGTGGGCTCCACACACCCCCTCATGGATTTCTCCCATCAGAGTCTTAGCCTCTTCTGTTCCCAGACACTTGAGCAGGACGCCGTCAATTGTTCGGTAGAATAAGTCATCTTCCAGCAGTACGTATTTGGTAGCATGGAAACGCACCCACCGGTCCACTTTTTTAGACGGATCTTTCAGGTAGTCGGCAATTTCTTTTCGCCAGTCATCGGCCGCGAGTTCTAGAGCCATAGCGCCTAGAATTGGCCGATATCCAGATGCGTGCTGGGCGAGTTTGTTGGCATCCTCATTGTGATCCCTTGGGATGTGTTCGATTACTGCTGATTTGAATTCTTTTAAGAGCCACAGGCAATCCTCGTAATAAATTCTCAATACGTCGTCCTTGCATTCGGACCTCCCTGTTAATTGATCCACAATAAGCATGGGATCCCCAAAGACTTCGACAGAATCGGCCTTGACTTCTCTTAGTAATTGTAATCCCTTCAATACAGCTTGGTACTCTGCTTGATTGTTAGTGGCGGTGGCTTCTATCGGCAGAGAAAAATCATAGCTTGCCCCCCGAGGCGATATGAGGACGATGCCGATTCCTGATCCGACCCCACATGACGATCCATCAAAGTATAAAGTCCAAGGTACCGGTTCCACGAAGGCGGTCTCTGGTCCGCAGTGTTGGGCGACGAAATCGGCCATGACCTGACCCTTGACGGCTTTCGCCGATTCATAGCGTAGGTCAAACTCTTACAAAGCTAAGATCCATTTGCCGATTCGTCCTTTTCAAGATCGGCAGCGACAACATGTATTTTACTACGTCGTTTTTGCATACGACCACACATTCCGCCGACAGCAAATAGTGCCTGAGTTTGGTGCATGAGAAGTAAAGGCATAGGCACAACCGCTCCACTGGAGGATACCTTGTTTCGGCGTCCAGAAGTCTTCTACTGACATAATAAATTACTCGTTCCTTTCCTTCGAACTCCTGGACTAGAGCCGACCCAATAGCCTTTTCATCGGCTGATAAATATAATTTAAATGGCTTACTAGTTTGAGGAGGGACCAATACTGGTGGCGAGACCAAGTACTACTTAATATCTTCCAGTGCCTTGTGTTGCTCTTCCCCCCATATAAACTCCTGGCCGGGCTTCAACTTTAATAATGGTGTGAAGGCTTGGATTCGCCCTGATAGATTAGATATGAATCTTCTAATGAAATTCACCTTGCCGATTAAGGACTGCAATTTAGTTTTATTCTGCGGGGCCACGACTTTGTTGATAGCCGCTATGGTCTTCCAATTGATTTCTATTCCCCGCTCATGCACCATGAATCCTAAGAACTGCCCGGCGGACACGCCGAAGGCACATTTATTCGGGTTCATCTTCAGCCCATGTTTTTAGTGCATTCCAGCACTTTTCGCAAATCGGTTAGATGCTCTTCGTGTCCTTTGGACTTAACTACGACGTCGTCGATGTAGATTTCCACCAGTATGCCGATGAGTTTGTGAAATATATAGTTCATAGCTCTCTGATATGTGGCGCCGGTGTTTTTTAAGCCAAAAGTCATCACCACCCACTCGAATAAACCGAGGTGGCCTGGGCATCTGAAGGCCGTCTTGGGTATGTCCTCTTCGGCCATAAGTATTTGATTGTACCCAGCGTTTCCGTCTATGAAGCTAATAATCTTGTGTCCCGCGGCAGCGTCTATCAGCACATCGGCCGTTGGCATGGGGTATCCGTCCATCGGTGTGGCCTGATTAAGAATCCTGAAATAAACGCACACGTGTAGCTTTCCGTTCTTCTTGTATACTGGTACAATGTTGGAGATCCACTCGGCATAACGACATTGCCGAATAAATTTTGCTTCGATTAGCCGAGTTATTTCGGTTTTTATGTCTGGTAGAAATTTAGGATTGCACCGCCGTGCTGGCTGTTGATACAGCCGATATCCTGGTTTTATGGGTAGCCGATGTTCAACAATAGATCGATGTAATCCGGGCATCTCATGATACTCCCAAGCAAAACAATCCTTAAATTCTCTTAACAAACTTGTCAGTTTACATTTGTATTCTGGGTCTAAATTTGCACTAATATAAGTCGGCCTTGGTTTGGTGCCATTGCCTAAGTCTATCATTTCTAATGAATCGGCCGACGTGAACCCGTGCCCTAGCTTCCCATCTTCTCGGGTGAACTGATCCATTTAATCTGAGTCTTCGAAGCTGACTGCTCGGATCGGCTGTAGGCCAAAATCGGACACACCTTCAAGAAGTCAGTATCCCATACTCTACCGGATATGCACTTGACAGTTTCGCAGCTCCACTGCTGCGCGTCGGCTGCCGCGATGCTGTATGCGGAGTCGGCGTTGACCACCTCGATGTTGTCGCCGACCCATTGTACAAGACATTGATGCATTGTTGATGGGATGCAGCAATTTGCGTGTATCCAGTCTCGGCCGAGTAGCATGTTGGAGGATCCCTTGCCATTAATAATAAAGAAGGTAGTGGGAAGGGTCTTACTGCCGATGGTGAGGTCGACGCAGAGGGCGCCGTGAGCGGGGGATACGTTGCCCTCGAAGTCCTTGAGCATCATGTCTTTCTTGGTCAAGTCATCATCGCTTTTCCCAAGCTTCCGGAGCACGGCATATGGCATGATGTTGATAGCAGCTCCTCCGTCTACCATTAATCTGGTGAGGGGTCGGCCGTTGACATGCCCTTTAAGGAACAACGCTTTCAGGTGTTGCCGTTTGTCGTCTTCAGGCTTATTGAATCTGGCTGTCATTGGCTCCAAAGCCAATTGTGCCATCTGTTCTTCTATCGCCGACATATCCTGTCGGTCGGCAGGAGTCATAAATTCCATCGGCAGTATGAAAACCATACCGATGTCGGCTGCTGATTCATCGCCCGCCGATTCATCGCCTCCTCTGTCGTTTCTTTTGGGGCGCTATACCTGGGACCTGCCTTCCCTCTTGTCCGTCGTGTACTGTTGTTCTTCCTCTTGCTGTTCCCACTGGAGGAGACGTTGGATCCTTTGTTTTTGAGATTTGGTCAATCAGTCGGGACACCACCTGGGGTTCACTGGATTGGTTCTTGACCTGGCGCGTTCCCATTCCGGTTCGCGTCCTAAAGGGTTTTCGTCTGTCACTCGAGCATCGGCCATCTCTTCAAGCCGGCTGTGGACGCTGGCCCTGTTTTCTGGCCGATCATGTCGATCAAACCTGCCCCCCCGACCTATCATGGCGTCTATCTCCCGACTGGTCATATCGGTCACTTCTGCCCCCCAGCCGATCACGCACGGGAGGCCGCCGGTCGTCTTGGTCGTGCCAGTTCCTGCTGATCGGTTCATGTCTCTCGTCTCTGGAGCGAGACCTGTTGAACGGCCAATTGTTATGATACGGGCTGTTGCACTCAGGGCAATTATGGGCCGAAGGTAGCCTGAGGTTGCTTTCCCAATAGTGGATGAAGAACGGGCACCTCCAGTGATCTTCATGTCGCCGCATCGCTTCTTCCTGGGATCTTGAGCGTTCATGTTGCTGCTGATATTTATGGAGCAGGAATTGGGAAGTAATGCGTGGCTCACCTGATCCGCCGTCGTCGTCCTCCATCCGCCGCTTCCCCTTGATGTCTTCAGGTGTCGCTTGATTTCTGGGGTCTACGAAACCACTCTTTTTAGCCGATTCGGATGTCAGTACCTTGGTTTGGAGCGAGTTCTTCCCTGTGTCGACCATGTTGGTGGGGAAGGGGTGCTGGTCGATCTTCATCGGCTTGGCTGACTTTGTTGGTACTTCAAATTTAAGTCTGCCCTGCTCAATGGCCGACTGTATCTGCTGCCAGAAGATTTTGCACTCATTAGTATCATGGGATGTAGCGTTATGCCACTTGCAATATTTCATCTTCTTCAGTTGTTCGGCAGAAGGTATCGTATGATATGGCGAGAGCTTGATCTGTCCTTCCTGGAGGAGAAGGTCGAAGATTTTATCGGCCTTCGACGTGTCAAAGCCGAACGTTTCTGGCTCCTTCTTGCCGAACGAGCATGATATCGGCTTCTTTCCCTTAACCCATTCCGCAAGACCGACCTCAGCATCTTCTTCGGCTTCGACCTCTTCTAGGAATGCAACCTTCTTCTGGAAGTTCCTCCGTGGATCGAAAGAACGTACCTCCTGTCCAGACAATCGGTGGACGATTTGGCTTAAGCTCTCAAACTCCTGTGAGGCGTATTTTTCTTTGATGTGGGGCAGGAGACCTTGAAAGGCTATATCAGCCAGCTGTGTGTCGTTTAGAGCCAAAGAATAGCATTTGTTCCTGATTTCCCGAAACCTCTGTACATATGAGGATATCGGCTCGTCGCTTCTCTGCTTGAGGCTGGTCAAATCGGACAGCTTCATCTCATGCACCCCGGCGTAGAAGTATTTATGAAACTGCCTCTCCAAATCGGCCCATGTAATAATCGAGTTGGGTGGTAATGTCATGAACCACTGGAAGGCCGACCCAGACAAGGATGACGAGAATAGCCGCACCCGTAGAGCGTCTTGCACCGCTGCCTCTCCGCATTGGATGATGAACCTGTTCACGTGTTCCACAGTTGAAGTGTCATCCATCCCCGAGAACTTGGTGAAGTCAGGAACTTTATACCGATGGGGAAACGGCAGTAGGTCGTACGTAGACGGGTACGATGTCCTGTAAGTGTAAGTCTGTACCTTCGGCTTTAAGCCGAATTGTTCCTGAATCACTTCTGCTATACGTGCCGACCAGTCCGGCTGTTGCTGGTAAACTGTTGGCTGAGGGACCGGCACGTGTTGGTATATCAGAGGCGGGACGGCTTGATGCTGAGTGAAAGTATGTGGCATCTGATGTGTTATAGCCGGCTGTGTATTCAGGGTCGGCTGTTTGAATGAGCCATTCGTTTCATCGTATAGTACGAGCTCTGCTGCTTTGCTCATCTCTGGTGCGACAGGCTGGTACGGCGGCATAGTTGGTCGAGTGGTTGCCTGGAAAGACGCCTGGAATTGGGGATTTCCCTGACTGGCCGATTGATCTTGAACGGCCGTAGCTGATGGTGCCCCCCAAGGTGCCGGATTAACTGGAGGGAACGGCACAGAGGACAGCTGAACGGGGTGTGGCTGGAGGTGTTGTGTGCTATTATACCCCATAGGAATTGATGATGAGGAAGCGCCTGAACCCCCAATAGGAAATTGGATGGGCTGAGGAGCCGAATTCAGATAACCCTTGTTTGGTGGAATCGGTGAAGCATATGCCGGTCCCTTGTACCCTTGAGATGCCCCGCTAGCCAAGGAGCTAATGACGGCATTGTACACCGTATTTGCAAGCACCGGGGATTGATCAATGAAGGCGTGATAAACGGACTGCTGGACCATCTCGGCCATCTTGTCCGAGTCCTCGGTGATTGTGATCTAGCGGGGAGTTGGAAACGGAGACTTTTTGATAGTCTCCCCGCTTCTGGTGCGACTGAAGGACTGCAGGCAAGCCTTCCGGTATTGTGTCATCTGCTTCTCTAGTTCTTCCTTCTGGTCGTCCCTGAGATCTGCCTCTGTCAGTTCGATGACGTTATCTTCGGAGACTTCAGCAACTTTCGACATGGTGGTGGTTGTATTCGTCCCACTGGGCGTGCCAAAAGTGTGTTGCCGCTAGAAATCGGTCAACCGAATCCCCAACGTCTGACACACGACCTGGGAGAATCTGCTTAACTCCTGTTCGGGTGATTGCCCTGTTGCGGTTCGCGCGGCGTGCCAGCCAATCTGACCTGTTGATTGGCAAGGAAGAACACATGTCAGATCCAGAAGTCGCGATCAGCTAAATTTTCGATCTCGAGAAAGCTCATCAGCGAATCGGCCGATTTGCCGTAATAAAGAAATCGGCTATGCCGATTGCCAGGCAGCGTGAATGAGAACTATTGGAGTAATCAGTACAACGCTACAGTAGCAACACTAGGAACAGATCTAGTCGGCTATGCATAGAATAAGTAAATTAAATGGCAAAATATGAGAAAAGCCGAAACTGCCGATTCCTAGCTGGATAACTGGTGATAAAACTAGAAAAATAGGTGAAACCTATGATTCTAGTAAATATCGATAACTAGTGAATAAATCTAAACGAAACGACAGCGATGCGCCCGAAGTAAAAGCTTAGAATTTACTCGGTAGACGGAACTTACAAGATCGGCCGGAGGTCAAGTTGATGCAGCCCCGCCAACCCGTATGAACTCGTGAAAAAGAAGAAAGTATTTGGCGAAATCGCCTGCTTGAAAGTAAGTACGAGGAAATAGTAGTTGGTTGTATTGAGTTGTTGATGATTACAGATCTACAAAGGTGGCTATTTATAGCCCCGTACAGACGACTCCTTATCTGACTAGAACTCTATCTCTAATTCAAATAGAAAATGAATATTTACAAGTACGATTCGTACTAGGTAGATTATTATGCGCTTCATGGGCTGATTCCCTTCTCATCCTTATAATCCTTTCTAAGCCCATACCGGCCCAACTATTCCAACCTCCCAATCGGCCGATTCCCTTATCGGCAAGGGGTAATCGATCGGAAACCGGGCGCGTCCGATCCAAACCCCAAGGGTCAAGTGAGGTGGAATTCTAAAGATCTATCGTCCGATCCTGGACTGTAGCATCGGCCGATCCTGGACTGTAGCACCAACCAACCGATCTTTAACTGTAGCACCACTCGGCCGATTTCCAACTATCACCCCTGTATCCTGCTATATCTTCTCATTTCTTCTTCTCCTGACGCCGATTTTACTCGTGTCGAAATCTGGCGTCAACACATACATATGATAACTTCAGTAAATATAAAATACAGTGTTAAAGCATAAAGAGAGTGTTACATAGATTACATAAAAATCTCTAGTATAAGCAGCAGATCTCCAACAACTCCATAGGCAGCTGACTGGGGGAAACATACGCCTAGCAAATCTTCAAAGTCTTCAACAGGTTTGTCTTGTAATGAACAATAGATATAGCAAGTGTGAGTAGTGTGAGTACACTTATGGTTAGTACTCAGCAAGTGTGGGGAAATGTGTAGTGTAAGGCCAATCAAGGATAGGCTAAGGTTTTAATAGCATGTCAGCATTTTATTTAGTTGGTCAAATTTTATTAGCATTTAGTACATGTAAGTTCATACCACCCATATTAAACATGATCATAAACAGGGATAACATAAATAAATAATAGCGATTTAATTTCGTATTTCGATAATTTAATCATGTGAGGGTCCAGGCCGCTCTTGACCGTGAGCACGGCTGATCGATCAGTTTTACATCTCTGTAGAGGTTGCGCATCTTTACCCACAAGTCACATAAAAGTTCAAAGAACTTTAGACCCAACCATGCTGTGCAAAAGTACGCACTTATCACACTATCAAGGTGTGACTGAGGGACGCTACGAGGCCTTTACAAAAATTCCATAATAATTGATAACCCGCTAAGATTTCCTTATAAGAGGATGAATCCTCCTCCAAGTGGTGCGAACACCCCTTGGCTGGACTAGCCATCGCACAACCTATGAGCCCCTCTTGCCCTTTTGGTAAGACTATCACAAACTAGAGTCTCTAATTAATTAGCCAAGACCAGAGCCATATAGTTCTTGTGGTTGTACTATTTTCCTAGGTGGTCGCTCGATGTTCCAATTAAGCATGAATGGTCTTGTCTTAATGAAAGCATAGCATAAGTAAATCAGGATTAATAATTGAGTTCATTACTCCCACCATGTCCTAGTTAAGCAACTAGGCATGTACTACCCAACAATATGTAAGCCCGCGTTGATCAAGGTATAGGGAAAATAAAACTAGTCAATCCTTAATTAGGTCCCATCATATTTATGACTTAAAATGCATGGCATATTTGTTGTTGAACATGAAAGTAAAGTTCTTAGGATCAAACTGTGGTCAAGGACATGACTTGCCTTCTTGCACTTCCTCCTGCTGCTCGTAGTCCTCGAAGGCTTGAGCTTCAAATCCCTCGAGCGGTGGTCCTTCTAACGCGATCACACAAGCACATACAAGCAAACAAAAGAAATAAAATAAGAAATAATACATCAAACAGTATAAACACAGAAAAACAAGCTCAAAAAGATAAACTACATGCCAAGATGAACTTGTGGACACAAGAAACACTTAAAATGAGTCTAGGATGCTAAAGATATGTACTAAACAAGAAGCAGGGGCTTGATGGCGAAGTTTTAAAACTATCAGGAGCTAAGCTTGAAGAAACTGAGGGCTAAAATATAATTACACACATAAACCAAAGGTTTAACGTGCAAAAGAGCCAAGCTGGATGGCGGGTACTAATATGCAGAATGGGGCCTAGGTGAAAGAAAACAGGACATAAACCTAAGGGTTTTTGAACTAAGCTGGACTGCGGCGCAAAAAGAGAGAAACGCAAGGGCTTTTTAGAAAAATGACACGGCGCGCTCACGTTGACCGGTAACGACCTGGTCAGATTAGATTTGGGTCGTTGGATTCGGATTTGATGGCTGAGAAGATCGATGACTCGGCGGCGGTGGCGGAACTGGCGGCGACTCGTCGGAGTAACTGGAAAACGAGTCTTCGGGCGTGGCTTTGGACGGGGGTTTGACCAGGAGCTAAAGGAGCTTGCGGCGAACTCGATTTGGGTGTCGATGGTGTGGGTTTTGTGGCGGCGGCGGTGCAAAGCCCAGCGGTGAGGCACAACTCCAGCGAGCGTGGGTGCACGGGGAAAGGCCACCGGCAAGCACAAGAAGCCCACGATGGCTTCATCAACACCTTGCGGACCTTCGGGCGGAGTTTGTGGAGGCAGAGAGGCGACGACAATGAGGGACGACGTTGGCAATGGCTCGGGCGCGGTGGCGGAAGGATGCAGCGGCGCAGAGCTTGAGCGAGGCGAGGGTTTGGGCGAAGGGGATGGGTGCGTGCAGCGAATGGGTTTATATAGCTCGGGGAGATAAGGCCAAAGCACGAGTGCACGTGGAGGAGGCGGAGGTGGTTGCGCGGTGGAGCTCGGGCTGAATTTGGCGCAGATAAGGCGAGTGGCGGTTGTGGCACAAGCGGGAGAAGGAAGATGACGGCGAGGCCTAGCGGTCAGCGAGAGAGCGGTGAGGAGCGGACGTGGATGTGGGTCGGCGCGGGTGAAGGCTGTAGCAGGCTGGGCCGGTGCGCGGGATGGGCCGAGATTTCAGGCGTGATGGTAGGTGTGACCACAGCAGGCCGAGGTGGGAGCTGGCGGGCGCAGCACGACGGGCTAAGCTGGGCCAGAAACAGGGTAACGGCCGAAAGGGAGAAAGAGAAAGAGGAAAAAGGTTTGAAAAGAAAACAAACTCAAATTCAAATTTGAATTCAAACACAAATTTGAATTCAACAATAAAAAACAATGTACCAGCAAAATGCAATAATGAACTCCTATGATTCATTAGTTTATTTTGAAAAAGAATTTAATTGCCTAAGAAATTTAAGTGCAACCTTAGAATTCTTAAACACATGCAATCTATTTCTAGCAAATTTTATTAAATTGCAAAATTTGAGATTGAGGATGTTACAAATAAATAGCAGATTTGTGCAACATATTTAAGTGACTATCTTCTATCATATATACATATACTATATTTTAGCAATGATCATTATCGTGTTTTAAAGCCGGCAACCTACCGAGGGGGTGTCCGAGGTAGTGTTTTGATTAGCGGGGCTCGCCGAGATCAGGAACTTGAAGATTATCACAGACACATGATTTAGACAGGTTTGGGCCGCTGAATAGCATAATACCCTACGTCCAATGTGTTGGTTGGTTTGAATTGCTTTGGAGGGGGTCCCTACCTCACCTTATATTGTCTGGGGCAGGGTTACAGGTCGGTTGGTTACAAGAATACTAGTCGGATTCGACTAGATGAGTTCTACTCTTATTACTACAAGTACTTTTCTAAACCTCGACTAGTTTCTATCTTTCCATGTAGACTACGCCATCTTGCATCATAGTCTCCATGTCAAATACGTCTTGGCGTCCAGCCCCATATTTAGGACTGTCCAAATCTTCTGGTGGGCCCATAAATGTATGTATGACAAGCTCTCGAGTACTTTTTAATCAAATGTAGCAGTTCCGAGTACTTTTGTAGACTTCACCGACTAGTTTCGGGGCTCTTCGAGTACCTCGTCTGGTTGAATCTTCAAAGGTACCCAAAGACTGCCATGCGGCTAGAATGTACTCAAGCCTCATTTAACTCAGTCTCATGTCCTTCAATCTTGAATTTTTATATGGAAGTGCGACAAAAGTTACACTCCGTATGGAGTAGCTCTCGAGCCTTAGGTTGAATCGAAGAATCAGGCTGAGGATCAATCTGTAATTTGCATCACTTTTCCCTTAAAACCCAGAGAAAAAACTTAGTGGTCGTGTGGCACTCAGCCCCCGAGCCTTTTTAGCCGACTGGTTTGGCGGGTATAAGGGTTAGCGTCTGGTCAATGTGACCATCTTTGAAAGGAAATCTTATCTTTTCCTAAAATAGAGGTAACTTCCAATTAGGTATCCCAAAATCTCAGGTCTCCTTTAAACCAAAATCCCTTTATTTGCATCGTTGTTACCGTGCCATTGTGATAAATAAGGGAGGAAATTATCCCTTCCGTTTTGCCTTTGCCATTTGCCTTTCCAACTACCACGCTTGAGGCCCAGCACTACCACTGCCCAATCTCCGAGTGCTAGCGACATCATCCCCACCACTCAGCCCCCGAGCATATGCGACAGAAGAAGCTTGTGACATCAAGGATGAGGAGGAGGGCTGCTACTATCAAGCCTGCCGAGGGGGAAAAGATGAAGAAAGGATCTGGCAAGGGAAAAGGTCTTTAGTTGCTGGTGCCCAAGTATGGGAAAACCGATCAGACCACGCTGCCAACTCCCGCTTGCACTTGGAAGTGGTCATCCTTGAAAGAGGAGGAGATCAAGGTGCTTGTGGCTGCCAAGCTACTCCAAAATCAAGACTTCATCAGTTGGAGATCCACCTACGGCAATCCGTGGCCATTGGAGGACTACCCCAATGAAACGGTAATTTTCGCTCACTTTATCGAGTGCTGTCTTGCATTGCCAACTTGTGACTTTTTCTGAGGTCTTCTGGATTACTATAAGTTGGAGCTGGTTCATTTGAACTGCAATGGAATTCTCCACATTACCATTTTTGTTCACTTATGTGAAGCTTTTCTAGGAATCAGGCCCCGCTTCCAGTTTTCTGGGAATTTTTCCGTGTAAAGCCGCAACCGAGGAGGGATCACACTCAAGTAGTCGGAGGCGTCGGTATCCAGATGGAGGAGAAACTCAGCAGCCTGTATCTAGTTATGAGTTGATAGACTCCAATGCTGGGTGGAAGGAAAAATGGTGCTACATTGGTAATCATGATCCAAAACTACCCAAGGTTATAGGACATCACCCCTCCTAGAATAACCGGTGGCTTGATGAGCCAACACATGGGGATTGCCTCCAACTACCCGATCTTATTGATAAAATAGCCAAGTTGAAGCAAGAAGGGCTCACTAGAGTTGGAGTAGCTTTCAGCTTTATGAAGCCCTTGCAGCAGCGATGCCACTGGGGCTATGAGTATACTGGTGTCAATGATCCATCCAGACTTTCTCCTGATGAGCTCAGCACAGATGAAATTATAGTGAGGTTGAAGCGGATGTTCAAAAATGTGGGCGTGATCCCCACTATTGTGTGGGAATTCAGTGCCGCCAACACGTCAAAGCCTATAAGTACCCGTGGCCATAGCCTCCGAGTACTTATTTTGAAGCTGTTGGGTTTGCTAACTTGTCTTTCTTTGCAGGAAGATGTTAGCTTGTACTTCTCTGGTCCTCGTCCTCCCGGATCGGAAGATGGTTGTGAAGCTGCTCCTCGTGTGTATATGATGGAGAGTGCTAAAAGTGATGATGACCAAGAGGAGAGAGTACATGAGTCCTCCAGCAGCGCTCGAAAATCTTCTGAAATTATTGCTGCTTCAACTTCCACCTCTTGTGTATTATTTGTGCAACGCTCAAAAAGTCAAATGAAGATCTCCAGGGACAAGTCACAGATTGGAAGAACGCGTATTATTGCGTAGCTGATTAGCATGATAAGCTAGTATTAAAATATGAAAAATCTGGAGCATCAACTGGAGAAAGAGAGGAAAATACGGGAAGATGGTGAAGTTGACTTGGTCAATGCCATGAAGACCATCCAGGAGCACGAGGCTGAGATGATGATGGCAACATCCACTTTGAGCAAGATTGTCAAAGCTTTCCAGCCAATTGCAGATATGATTGAGCCACGAGTTGAGGGCATGGAGTCTCGTCCACTGGAAAATATACTCAAGGATGTGCCGGAGAAGCTTTCCGACTATATTCAGAAGATGGCCAAGTCAATTTCCCAGCAGGTGTTGAGCTTTGTGAAGTCATTCTACTTGAAAGCCGATTTGGCACCCGTTGCTGAGGGTGTGGTGGATGACTGTACTGATGAAGCCCTTCAACAATATATGCGAGAGAGGGCCCCAATTGCTGAAGAAGTGGCCAAGAAATTGAACCTTGAGTAGATCTGTATCAAGCAAACATTAGTATTGTAAAGAAAATGATTATGGATGCTTGATGTGTAATATATAATGTAGTCTTTGTGCAATTATTTTTTTGCTTTGTGACGTTTTATTTTTAGTGCCTCTCACAATTAATCCTGATGCTTGCTCATACGATTAATGTGAGTGTCTACGCACAAGGCTTCTTTTGTGAGCCTCATCAAATGGCCATTGTAGATTACTTTAAGATCGCATTCTCCATTTGTGGGTTGTGAGTACTCAGGCTATTTGGTAAGTAGACCTCTGGGTGAGTAGTCTCGTCGACTAGAGCTTATCTTCACAACCTCTTTGGGTTGTATTGATGTTGCGCTCTGAAAAACCTCGAACTGCGGACTTGCTATTACAAGCCACGACTAGAAAGATTTGTCCGGTGAATAGTTACTCAAGTAGTTAATTAACTCATGAGGTATTGATGGCTTCTTTTTTTGCAGGCTGCTAAGGGACAGATTTTTCCAATGAGTTAACTAACTCATGAAGTTTACTGCAGACTTGCTTTGCAAGCCTTGATTGGATAGTTTTTTCCAGTGAGTTGAATAACTCATTAAAACTTTGCAGAGTTGTTATTACAAGCCGCACTTAGGCAATTTTGCCCAGAGAGCTGAATAGCTTGTTGTAGTTGTGCAGACTTGTTATTACAAGCCGCGATTTGGGTGATTTTGCTCAGGGAGATGAATAGCTCATGAGGAGTACTGCAAACTTTTTTCTGCAAGCCGCAATAAGGTAGAAATAAGTAGTCGAATTATGATGAAAATATGACTGTTTGTTTAGTTGTAATTCTGTAATTAGGGCGATGGCTGATTTACACAAATATGTAAATCAAAATTAGGGATAAAATCGACAGAGTTGCTCGATGTTCCACGAGTTTTTGATGTTTTCACCAGAGAGATGTTGGAGCCTATACAACTCGAGACGATGAACGGTCCCCCCCCCATGGTGAGTTGTCTTGGATACGCTTGAGGAACATATCACCTATATTGAACGGACGTTTTTTGATGTTGTGATCATGATAGTGGCGGATTTCTTCAAGGTACCTTTTTGTAACGACCTAGATTTAAATCAGCCGAGCTTAATCTTAAGACAAGTTTCCTAATTCGGTTGGCTCAGCTTTTCTTGAGCTATACCAACTTAGTCTGGTTTCAGCTCAACCTAGCGCCTTAGGGAGGGTTTATCCTTGGAGAGACGAGCTGAACACCCAAAATCCTTTGGGTAGAAGTTGGAGAACGAAGCCCTTGCTACAACTTTGTTCAGTGGGACACTGGCTGGTGTTCTACAACTCTTGTTAAGGGAGTCAAAGTGGTGTAGTTCGGAAATCGGGAGATCAAGAGGCTGGAAGATGGACCCAGAAAAGGATTCTGCGGATTCTCAGGCCAAGCGCGCTAGAGCGCGCGTGCACCCTGCCTCAGAGCCCCTCCGCCGCGTGGCATAACCTTCCCGACGAGCGCCGCCTCGCCCAGTCACCGGCCGCAACAAGAGGGATCAACACGCCTCCTTCCCAATCGCGCGCAGAAGCACCCTGCAGACTTTTCCGCCCCGTCTCGTCTCGCCCGAGATCTCGCCAGCCGCTGCCACGCCAGTCCGCCTCGCCTCCCGCGCGCATCTCCTCACCAGGATCCCCGGCCGCGCCCCAACGCCTTCTGGCTTTTCCGTCGTACCTCAGTCGCACTGCCCACGCGCGCGCCCCGTGATGATACTGCCTTCGCCAACCACTGCGCCGGCAGTGACAACTCCTTTCCCTCGCCTCGCCAGTAGCGTGCCTCGGCAAAGCCGCTAGTCCCGCGCTTGCTAAACATCGCCGCTTGCCTCGTCAGCTCGCCTGCAACGCCCTCATCTGTAGTGCCCCACCCCTTCCTTCTGTCCGCCGATACAGAGTCGCCGTAACCAATCCGGCGCTTGACGCGACCAAACCATGCGCTCGACCTCGCCAATCCTTCCGCCCAGCAAAACCACGCCTGCCTAGCGCTATCTTCAGTGCCCAATGCAGTAATATCCTATCCCTGGAGCTCCGCTTCGCCGGCCAAGAAGACGCTGACCAATCGCCGCCATGGCAGAGCACTCCATTCTCTCTCGATTTTATTCGCGCGCCGCTTGAACTCCTTCACTTCCGCACAGCTATAAAAAGGGTACCGAAGCCTCTTACCGAAGTTCCCTTTTGCCACCACCACCCTTGCCGCCCTTGATTTCTCGTTCTTCTCCAGCGCACTCGTCGCCGCACACTCATCTGCTTCACGTGCAAGTGCCGCCGCCTGAGCTCTCTATGGAGCTCCCCTTCTGTCCAACACCCCGCTAGCCGCTTTGCCTTCCTTCGCGCTGTGCTAGAGCATGCTTGTTGCCCACAAGAAGCACCGCCGCCGCCGGAGCACCGCCGGACCTCGCCGCTGCCCGAACCTTAAACGCCCTTCGACGTTCCGCCTCAGCTTGCTTCTTCTTGACCCCAGGTTTTCGTCGGTAGGACCAAAGGTGAGCTGCCGACCCATTTCCGTTTCGCCCGACCCTTATCTGTTTCGCCCGACCCTTGTCCGCCTCGCCCGAGGGCTCGGTGGTATCTTTTCCTTTTGACCAAGGGTATTTGTGTAAAATTTCAGGGACTTCTCTGTGTTAATCTGAGGATCCCGGTATAGTTATTCCTTGGGTCTAAGGGTCAGATCATAAGTTTTTCCCGATCCAACTTTTTTATCGTGTTCTCAATCAACAGAAGCTCGGGAAATTCATCTTAAATCGACGAAAACCTAGAAAAATGTGAAATCACTTGGGTTGGAATCCTCTTTTTGAGTAAAATCCAATAAAATGGGTTTCACACCTTCCCTGTAGTTTTGCTACAGTTTTTAAACTACATCGTGCATGTGTTGTTGAAATAACCGTCTAAGTGTTTTAACCCCTGCATTTGCATTCCGTGTAGAGCTAAACCTCGCTGACGGCACCTACGAGCTGCACCCGGTGCCAGAAGACAGAGTTGTAGCCGAGCTGCCGCCTGGGGGAGCTGAACCCGAGAGCGCCGAAGATCAGTTCGCTTCCACCCCACTTGAAGGCAAGCCCCGGAGCATAACCCAGTCTTTCTAAACTTGCGCATACCTTCATTTGTATGTATGTGCATTTACATTACAGGAATTATTTGAAACCATAGATGCACGACTCAGTTCCCTTGATCTGAAAACTAGTATGATAGGCCGAGTAGTTGCCATGATTAACAGGACTCGGTAAAAGTCAAGTGATTCCCTGTCACTCGCGAGTTATAGGAGTTGTTTGTTCTTCTTTTTGTTATAACTATAAGGACGATGGATGGGGCAGGGCTCTGTGAACTATTTCGGTGGTCAGTGGATTGCCTCGTCCGTCTACATGAAATTGGTTTAAGATTGGAAAGTGTTGGTGTTCGTGATCAAGTGTTTGAAAGTACTAATCTCATACCTAGTATGGGATGGGGAAGCCTAGTACTTGATTGAACCAGGACATGAGCGGTTCGATCCACTGTCTCTGGAATAGAGTTTTCCCTTGCGGCCGCATGTGGTGACAAGCATTGTCACAGAACGGCAGAGGCTGGGTCTGTGGAGCCTTGTACTAAGAGAAGTGGGCCCGACACAGGTCAGGAGATTGATGGGGATGGCCGACAAGGGAAGCAACCCTCTGTGGTGCGCGGATGTCGTGAGATTAGGTTTGCCATGCATGGTTAAGAAAATTCGAATCGATTCGTCTGCCTCTCATAGTTTGGGACTACTTGATCACTATGCTACACTGAGTAAAGATGGAACATGATGATGATGTGAACCTTGATGCTTGTTCTTTAAATTGTTTGGAAACTATGTTTGCTTAGCATTAGTGGCTAATGTAGACTGGTTAATGAACTTAGAACCTGTGCTAAAATATGGAAAGTAAGGACCTATGGTAGTGGCTTTTGGCAAAACAAACCCCTCAGCCAAAGGGCCTTGCATGTCTAGACGTTGGTGGAGTAGATCCCACCGGTCGGTTAAGTCTTGTTGAGCTTAGTAGCTCAGCCTTGCTTGTGGCAAATTTCTTTCAGGTAATGTTGAAGCTTCTGAGTTTATTGCTGTTGGCACTTGGCCTCCCCAACTCCCGCCTAGGTGGACGGTTGAGTGGGATCCCTCCTCGGATGGCGAGGATAGGGATCAGTGATGTCCAGATCGGCCTCATCTGTGACATCCGACCCTGGTGCTAGCTTCTGTGGTTTATCTTTTCCGCTGCTTGTGAACTCTGTAAAACTTTGAGGAATTTCGAACCAGAGTTGAAAAATTAATGTATTTGTTTAAGTTGGATGATCTATTGTATTCTCTAGAACCACTCACCTTCGTGTGAGCTCTGCTAATCCGGTCCTGTAAAGTGGTTCTATCGGATGAAATCCGACGAACTGCCGAGTTAACTTGGTTAAAGCATAAGACCGCATGTCAGGCGACTTATTGTGCTTTAGCTAAGCTAATCCGGGCGGTTCCGCCACACTTGTAGACTGGACGAGTGCTGCACAGCGAGCTTCTTCGAGGCTGTCTATGTCTAGATGCCTTGTTTCTTCTGCTGCGCCCTTCTCGTACTGCTCGATTGTTGGAGATTTTCACATGATGTCAGTAGGTAGGACAACTTCGGATCCATATACCAGTAAGTAGGGCAATTGCCCTGTAGGCTTGCATGGCTAGGTACAAAGCCCCCAGAGGATATTGGGTAGTTCTTTGAGCTACTTGCCTCCTTTCGTGTTTCCGATATCGTGCAGCTTTTTCTTGAGAGCTTCTAGTACCATCCTATTGGCACACTCAACCTGGCCATTGGCTCGCAGATGAGCGACTGAGACATATCGGACTTCGATCCCACTGTTCTCACAGTATTCCCAGAACTCATGATTGTTGAAATTGGAGCCCAGGTCTATGATAATGTGATTGGGGAAACCGTAGCAGTGGACAATTTCATCGAGGAAGTCAAGTACTTTGTCTGTCTTTGGGAAGGTTACTGGCTTCACCTCGATCCATTTAGTAAACTTGTCATTTGCCACCAGTACTCGGTTGAATCCTCCAGGCGCCATGGGCAGTGGGCCAATCATGTTGAGCCCCTAGCATGCGAAGGGCCAAGAGGGTGGTATGGTGATCAGCTTGTAGGCAGGGACGTGTTGTTGCTTGGCGAAGAATTGGCATCCTTGGCATCGGCGGACTAGTTCCTCGGCATCAGTGAGAGTTGTAGGCTAATAGAACCCTGCTCTAAAAGCTTTCCCATGATCATGCGTGAAGATGCATGATTGTCGCAAACACCTTTATGGATCTCCTCTTTCCACGCTTTTACTTCTTATCATTCCCTGCATCGAATTGCAAATATGAGCAACCGATCCAGTATCAAATACCCAAGAATTAATAATATTATCAGCGAGAAGTATGTTGTCTATAACATTAACAAGCGTACCTGAGGTGGAAGTACTCTTACTTCTACTATTCTTCAACGAAGCTAGGTACTGCTTGCAATTTCTCTTCCAGTGACCAAGCTCGTGACAATAAAAGCACTCTTTGTCTGGAGTAGGTCCAGGTCCAGCGTTAACCTTGGGCGCTGGGTTTGCTTGACAGCCTTGCCCTTCTTCTTCCAAGAATTGCCCTTCTTCTTAAAGCTAGGCTTGTTCCGTATAGCCATCACATGGCTGCAACTAGCACTTTTCTTAATGTTAGCCTCTGCTGTTTTAAGCATGCCACACAGTTCATTCAGACCCTTCTCCATCTCATGCATATGGTAGTTCAATATGATGTTCCCATAGCTAGACGGAAGAGATGAAAGAATGAAATCAATGGCCAACTCTTGGCCAAGTGGGAAGCCTAGCTTCTCTAACTGTTGAGTGTAACCAACCATCTTGATTACGTGTGGTGCTACTGCTGCACTTTCTGCTAGCTTGCTCTCCACAAAGGCCTTAGACACATTGAACCTTTTAGTCCAGGCCTGTGTTTGGAACATATCTCTAAGCGCCATGATCATATTGTGCACCTCATGGTTTGTTTCGAACTACATCTGCAGCTCGGGTTCCATGCAAGCAAGAATAAGGCAGCTTACTTCTAGGTTAGCATCACATGCTTTCTTGTAAGCATTCTTAACAGCAGCAGGCGCATCATCAGCAGGTTCTTCTGGTAATGGGTTGTCTAGAACATCTTCCTTTTTCTCAATCCTGAGAACAATTCTCAAGTTACGGATCCAATCCCAGTAGTTTGTTCCACTGAACTTGTCCTTCTCAAGGACCGAACGCAAAACAAATAGTGTGGTGTTGCTAGGTGCCATTTAATCTACAACAAAAGTAATGCAAAATACACTAAGACAAACGTATCCATGATAGAGCAAATCACATTAAACTATTTAACAGAATCTACTCCCACTAAAATCAATATCCCTATTCAGGATCCACAACTAACAAGTCTACTAGTGAGCTTTAGCATCACCGCTAGCAAACAAGGTAGATCGGTAAGCAACTTCTTGCTAATCATATCACATATGACTCCTGTTGTTGGGTGTCTCCATGTCTCGGCACCCAACCTTTATGCCCCAATGTCCTTAACCGTTAAGATAACCTTGTTAAGCAAACCAACCCTTATGTATGTAAGTGTCCGACACAAACTTGTCTAGTCAAGGAAAACTAGTGGCACTCTAATTTCATAGACCCAGCACCTATTGTACAAGACATGGGATGGTACAAGTTTTAGTTGGGAGGGCATACTAACTTAAACTTTGTGAGGGATCATTCTACTTCTAACATCACATCATGTAGGAAGTAAAACATAAAGAATAGCATTCACACAGTTGTGACACAGTATGGCCCGTTTTCTTATGGTGATCTCCGCCATAGAACCTGTTCACCACGATGATCTCCATATCCATGTTCCATGTGCGCCATCCTCCTAGTGATGAGTCCTCCAAGAAATAGAACATGCTATTGCACCTAATAGCTAGTAATGAAGATTACATAGTTGCTTGGATCATCACAGATTGGTACGCAGACCATTAAATACATTATAGTGACAACACATATGGCTCCAGTTGTGTTGCTGTACGCATGACACACAGGTCACAAATGAGTTACACACATGCATCACATACACAAAGGGGCCATACTGATCACAAGATCCATCCATCCTACAAAACAGAGCTAGGCGTTCTAACGTTCAAAACTTCAGAGGCCTGTAACTCCATCTTCCAAGCCGTTGGGAAATCTAATTTCACCAAAAATGGTGAAGCGGTTCAATTTATGTGTAACTTTTTCCATAGATCAATTGTCATATAAAATTCACCTCAATCCGAGATCGTACCGAAAAGTTACGGCTGCTTTACCGAAGCACACGCATACGGCAAAATTCCGACCTGGTAGTAGATCCAATCTACTATTTCACATCTCATGCACCTGGCGTATGATCCTAGATTTCAATTCGACCAATCACATTGATCTTTGCTTGCTAAAACTAGTATTATGTGTATCACTTAACTCCGATGGCGGAAATCCGACCGGTAGGAGTATGTCGTTACACGATCATTGCAGAAGGAACACGAAAATAGGCCATAGATCAATCTGAAAACTTGCATATCTCCGTATGCACATATCCCAAATCCATAACAAAATAGCTATGGCTCTAATACCACTGTTGGGATATGAGGTAGGCTAGGCTAGCGCAAAATAAAATTTTTCTACCGCGTAAACTAGGAAAACTGTCGTATAAGGATCACGAGATTACCACTCAACGCACTGGTGCGGAAGATGTAGAATCGCGTCGTGGCAGTGAAGTTGATCAGCGTAGTCAAACGTAGTCGATCACATCGATGTTGAGCAGCTCCTCAGCAAGATCATCCTCATGCCGAGGCTCGTCGGTGGCTTGTCCAAGTGCTGCAGGCGCAACACCTCCAAGGTATCGATGTGCAGGGAGGAAGCGTCGCAAGCCGGACTGCTAGGTCCGCAAGTTGCAACAGGCGAGGGCGTGGGAGGCACGACAGATGTGTTTCGGCCAAAGGGATGAAACCCTAGGGCGCCCCACCCCTCTATTTATAGAGATTCCTGACGGGCCTCTGGGTCCGAGGCCCATTAGTACTTCTAAATCTAACCCAACTCGGATCATATCCGAATTGGGCTTCCAGCCCCTAATGTGTGTGACCGTATGGGTTCGGATACGTATAGACATGGCTCGAGTACTCCTACTCGGCCTAATAGTCGGTAGCTACCTCTAGCAAGATATGCTAACTCCTATACGCACACGAAGATCATATCAGACGAACCATCACGACATTATGTACATGCTATTCCCTTTGCCTCACGATATTTGGTCCAGCTTCAAGCCGACCGCTCTTTCTCGATCTTGTGATTCAGAATCCCTTTGTAGGTTAACTCTTATCGTACGTAGCATGACCATGCATTTTTGGATCCGATCACTCGAAGAGCCCAGAGATATCACTCTCAATCAGAGAGGGGCAAATCCCATCTTGATTGACCATGTCTCACAGCATGCTTCTTGACAAACCCAAAAGCTACCTTTTTAAGTACCCTGTCACGATGTAGGGTTTTATAGCCCCTAAGTAAGTCGATCCACATCTTGAGTACATGCGACAATCTCAGGTCTAAGGACAAAGCGTACATGTTGTGTAAAGAGAGAACTACTTCTTGTGTTGGGTCAGTCCTAGCACATGTCTCCACATGTGCCCACATTATTAGTTTGACATCTCCATGTCCATGACTTGTGAAACATAGTCATCAACTAATACATGTGCTAGTCTAATATTCATGTGTGTCCTCACATGAACTCCAACTAGGGAGAACTTTTAGAATAACCATACAAGTAAAGAGTTTCACATACAATTCACATAACTGCAGATCAATTCAAGTAGCTTTCAATGGATATTCAATGAACACAATATAAATCATGGATATAAATGGAATATCATCATCTCTATGATTGCCTCTAGGGCATACCTCCAACAGAACCCAAGTAGTTTCTTGGAGGGCACATCGAAGACACACTTTGTCAAGTTGAGCTTCCATCGGAACTCTCCCAAACTTGCGAAAGTTTCTTCTAGATCCACATTTAGGTCATTGGGATTTTTGGTCTTTATGACCACGTTGTCCATGTACGCCTCCACGTTGAGGTGTAGCTGCTTCTTGAAGCACTCCTGGATTGCTTATTGATAAGTGGCACCTGCGTTCTTCAACATGAAAGATATTTTTGTGTAGCAAAAACCTTCATATGGGTTGATGAATGCAGTTTTGATTTGGTCTTCCTCCTTGAGAGATATCTGGTGATACCCCGAGTAGCAATCGAGGAAACAAGGGAGGGTGCATCCAGCTGTGGAGTTGATGACTTGATTGATCCTTGGGTTCCTGAAGGGATCCTTTGGATAGTGTTTGTTGAGGTCTGTGTAGTCGACACACATCCTCCACTCATTGTTGTTTTCCTTTCGCATCAGGATGGGATTGGCGAGCCACTCTGGATGGTAGACTTCTTTAATGAAGCCCCTGTGAGTAGTTTGGCCAGCTCTTTCTTGATGGCTTCCCTTTTATCTAGGGAGAATCATCGTAGGCGTTGTATTTTTGGTGTAGCTTTTGGATTCATGTTGAGTGAGTGCTCGATCAACTCCCTGGACACCCCGACATATCCCCTGGTTTCCATACGAAGATGTCTCGATTGGCCTGGAGGAAGCTAATGAGCGTGTTTTCCTATTTAAGATCCAGCCCTGTGCCGATCAGGGCTATTTTGGAGCTATCACGAGTCTCAAGGTCAATGGGTTTGATGTCTACTTCTCTTGCCGGCTTGACCTTGGTTGCCCCTAATTTCTTTTCTGGAATCTTGAGTTCTGACAGGGACAACTTCTTGGATGCAGCAAAGACTTGCATCATCGAGTTTGGTACTTGGCCAGTTGCTGCTAGCTCCACGACTTCTGTGTCGCAGTCATACAACCACTTCAAGTCTCCGCGTAGGGAGAGTACTCCCTTGGGTCCCAGCATCCTGAGTACTAGGTATACATAGTGTGGGATGGCCATGAATTTGGCCAATGCAGGTCTTCCGAGGATGGCATGATATGATATTTTGAAATCTGCTACCTCGAACTGGATGTATTCTATTCGATAGTGTTCTTTGGTCCCAAAGGTAACTGGAAAAACCACCTATCTAAGGGGTACAACCGCATTGCTTGGGACAATCCCATAGAATGGAGAGTTCATTGGGGTGAGCATATTGGTAATGTGGAGGCCCATCTTGTTCAGTATCTTCGTGAACAGGACGTTGAGACCGCTACCACCGTCGATGAGTACTTTAATAAGTCTAGAGCCAGCGACAACCGGGTCCAAGATGAGGGGATACCGTCTTGTGTTTGAGAGACTAGTCCATTGGTCCTTCTTGGAGAAGGTAATTGACACCTTGGACCATTTGAGGAATGTTGGTGTCGTAGGTTCAATGGACATTATCTCTCGAAAAGTGAGCTTTTGGGACCACTTAGTAGCAGTACCTGGGGTTCCACCGAAGATGATGTTGACAGTGTTGGATGGGTTCTGGAGCTTGCCATTGTCACCATCATTTTTGTCTTCCTTGGCCTTGCCCTTGTCTTTGGTGCCAGATGGTTTCTGCAGATCATTCAGGACTCTTCGTAGACTGAAACAATCTATTGCAGAGTGCTTGTGGTATGGGTGCCATTGGTATTGTTTCTTCAGGAGCTTGTTGAATGAGGGCCTATCTTGATTCCTGCCACCACCTTTCTTGGACGACTCCACGACAGTATTGTTTGGCTTTTGCTTGCGATTGTGACTTCCATAGTAGTTATTTCGGTTGTCATTGTTAGGGTCATCTTTGTGGTTCTTGTCGTTGCATTGGCTATTGTTCTGATTGTTGTTGTTCTGACCCTTATTGTGATTGGACTCGAACCTTTCGATCTCCCTTGCATCTTCATCTGCCCACGCCTGTACCATGACCTTGAGAGATTTGACATTAGCGGGGCATCTTCTGCCAAAGTCCTAGAACATTCGGCAATCCTGGAGGCCGTTCTAGAAGTAGTCAATAACATCGCGCTCCGTGATGTCCATGATTGTGGCCTTCTTGTTGAAGAAGCAACGTAAGTAACTTCATAGGGTCTCGCCTTCTTGTTGTTTAACTTGAGATAAGTCGATTCTGTTGCTAGGATGCTGCATTGCCCCTTTGTAGTTGTTGGTGAACGCTACCTTGAGGTCCTTCCACAAGTAGATGGAGTTCTTATCCAACAATACGAGCCATATGAGTAGCACCGGAGCCATTGGAGTTCTTATGCAGATGGGGAAGTAGATGACTTTAGTGTCGTCATTTCCCCCAGCTGCTTATACTGACAGCGAGTAGCACCGGAACCATTGGACTAGGTCTTGCTTGCCATCGTACTTGGTGGTACCTGGGGGTTTGAACTTTTCGGGTAGAATTGTCCTCCTCACAAATCTTGAGAAGGCGGGGAACCCGTCAGTATCATCTTCTGGGTATTTGACTTCTTGCTCGCGCTGATGGCGCCGTTCATCGATGATGGTATGAGTGTCGCGGCTGGCGTTGATCTTGTTGCGAAAGTCTTCTACTGGGCGTTCAAGTTCTAGGTTAACCCCATGGTGGCCACAGTGTGATGACCGACCCCAAATCTTCCGAGTTAATCCTAATCCGAGCCCCTGATCACCTGTCTTAGCTTTCCAAGTCTAAGTGATCAACCTCCAGTCCGGTCCCGACCCCTGAGACCCGACCCCTCTCCGCTGGTCTCCAGTTCCGACCCCGCCGACCCCAACTCACCCGCCGGATCTTTCTGAGTCTTTCCCCAACACCTCCCTTCAGTCTGACCAGTGGACCCACGAGATCCTTTCCCCCAGATCTTCCGTGACAAGCGCACTCAAGTTGCATGCCCGCTTCAGAGTTCCCCCGCCGCGTGGCTCAACTTCTCCGACGCCCGCTGCTCCGCCTCGTCTTCGGCCCGCAACCGAATGGATTCTCGCGCCCCCTTCCCCAATCCCAGCGGAAGCCCCTCCGCAACCTTTCTGCAACACCTCGCCACCCACGCCCATCATCACACCACCAGATCCCAGCCGTAGAGCCCGATGTCGCCCATCTTTTCCGTCACTTCGACACAGTCGCGCCGCCTGGTCTTCGCTACCCGACGATTCCTCCTCCGCCAACCCTGACCACGGCAGCGACAGCCCCTTTCCCCGCCCTATCAGAAGCCGCCCGACAATCTGTTGCTCCGCGCTCGCCCGCGCGCCCGCGGCCGCCTGTCTTCTCACATGTGCGCCCTCGATTCTAGTGCCGTTAACCCGGTCACTTCCAGCAACTCTACCGCACGATGACGCCCGCCTCCGCCAAATCTCAACCACCGGCATACCCGCTCCTACGCCGCCCTGATGCCAGAGCCCAATGACCGCTGGCGTCATCCCCGAAGTCCTGCTCCACCGCCCTTGTCGCTCAATCGCCACCCAGGCAGAGCACTCCATTGCTTCTTCCCCGACCTTCGCGCCGCTCCCCTTCTCACTCCCGCGCCACTATAAAAGGGAATGCGCGAGCCCCGCCGGAGTCCCCTTCACCATCGCTGCCCTTCCGTCAATTCTCTTGCTCCCTATTCAAACTCCCAGCACCACCACACTAAGTCCCTGAGGAACTCTCCTCTCCGCTCCACACTGTTTTCCCCAATCCATCCAACCGCTTGCTCCTCAGTGCTGCGTAAGAGCTTACTTGTGATCCACAAGAAGAACCGCCGCCCCGGAGCACTGCCGGACCTCGCCGCTATTCAAAGCCTTTTTTCCTCTGCCTAAGTCTGTTTCTTCCCGACCCCAAGCTTTCCTTGTAAGAAGAAGGTAAGCTGCCGACCCCGGTTCTGTCTCGTCCGACCCCTTTTGTTCTGCCGACCCTTGTCCGCTTCGCCCGACCCCTCTTATCCGCCCGACCCCAGTTCCGTCTCGTCCGACCCCTTTTGTTCTGCCGACCCTTGTCCGCTTCGCCTGACCCCTCTTATCCGCCCGACCCCCGTTCCGTCTCGCCCAACCCTGTCTGTTCCGCCGACCCTTCTCCGCCTCGCCCGAGGACTCGGCTGTATCCTTTTTCTTCAAACCGAGGGTGTATGTGTAAAACTTGGGGACCCTTCAGCGTTGAGTTTGAGTACCCCTAGCACACCAAACCCTCTAGTTTAAGGGTCAGATCATAATTTCCTTTCCTCCGACCCTTACCTCTTGATCTCCACCAACTCCTTTGAACCTTCCCACCCTCCTGCTTTTTGTCGCAAGTTTCTGGGCTCAGACTTGCAAGTGTTGCTGTTGAAATAACCGTCTATGCTGACTAATGCATTGCATTCGTGTAGAGTTGCGCCTCGTCGACAGCTTCTACGAGCTGCACCCGGCGCCAGAAGACGACGGTGTAGCCGAGCTCCTGCCCTCAGAAGCCGAAGCCGCCCCTGAAGTCGAGCAGTTTCCCTCCTCCTTGCTCGAAGGCAAGCCCCGGTTGCATGAAAACCCTGTGTTGTTTTACCAGACTTGCGCATGCCTTCTTTAACATACTTGTGCATTTACGTATAGGAGTTGTTTGGAACCCTAGATGCATGACGCAGCTTCCCTGATCTGAACACTAGCTGTTGGACTGAGTAGCTGCTTGCTTAAATAGGAAGCGGTAAAAGTCGAGTGATTTCCTGTCACTCGCGAGTTGTAGGAGTTGGATGTCTACCCTTCTGTTACAACTGTAAGGACGATGGACGGGGCAGGGTTTGGGTAACTCTTTGGTGGTCGGTTGATCGCCCCATCTATCTATGAAACTTGCTAAGGCCCGACAGTGGTGGTGTTCGTGATCAAGTGTTTGAAGGTACTAACCTCATACTTAGTATGGGATGAGGAAGCCTAGTACCAGATTGAACCTAGACGTGAGCGGTCGCCCCATTGTTCTTGGAACGGAGTTTCCCCTGCTGGATGTCGCACGTGGTGGCAAGCGTGGTCACAGGACGGCAGAGGCCGGGTCTGTGGAACCTTGCACCAAAGGAAATGGGCCCGACACGGGTTAGGGGATTGATGGGGAAGGCCGACACAGGAAGCGACCTCCGGGTGCGCGGATGTCGTGAGGTTAGGTTCACCATGCATGGTTAAACAACTCGAATCGATTCGTCTGCCTCTCACAGTTTGAGACTGCTTGATCGCTATGCTACCCTGAGTAAGAAAGATATATGATGATGGCATGGTCTTGTTGATATATATATACCTTCATTGATCCTATGATTGATTAGAATAGTTGCAAAACTTAGAATGGATAATGAACTTAGAACCTGAGCTAAAACTTGAAAATAGGGTTTTACTTAGTGCTTTTGGCAAACAAAACCCTCAGCCAAAAGCCTTGCATGTCTAGTTCTATGGAGTAGCTTTACTCCCTGTCGGTTAAGTCTTGTTGAGCTTAGTAGCTCAGCCCTGTTGTGGCTCCTGTTTTCAGGTGAAGTTGCTGCTCCCGACCCTTCTTCCGCTGGCACTTGGCCGCCCCAGCTCCCTCCGGGTTGGACGGTCGAGTGGGATCCCTCCTCGAATGGCGAGGAGAGGGATCAGTGATGTCCCGGCTGGCCTCACCAGGGATGTCCGACCTCGACGTTTTGCTTCCGCTAGTGGTTTTACCTTCTGTTGTTTTTCTTGAAACCTTGTAAAACTCTGATGTTTATTTCATAACCAAACTAAGTGGTTAAGTTGTTAACTCGGTGGACTTGTTGTATTCGCTGGAACCGCTCACCTTCGTGTGGGTCTGCTAAAATGGTCCTGTTCAAGTGGTTAAATCGGAAGAAATCCAACGGCACTTCGTGTTTACTCGGTTTAGGCATGAGCGTCGCGTATTATACGGCTAAATCATGTTTAACCAAGTAGATCTGAAGTGGATCCGCCACACACAGCCTCCCGAGGGTCCTGCCCGACTACCTTCAGCTCTAGTTTGGCTTGGTCTGGCGCATCCAAGTTGGCTTGGTCTAGACGGAGGGCCTCTATGGCTGCTGCCATGTTGACTACGCTAGGATGGGGAGCGTTGGACTGACTATATTGGATTCTGCTGATCGATTTGTTCTTACACGAGTTCCACCAATTGAGCCAACTGTCTAGTGTACTTGTTCTAAGGCATCGCGCAGGTGATGAGATAAATAGACGCGATTGTGGCCAGAGGAGTACGATGATGATACATTTGAACTGCTTCAAAGGCGTTATCCAGGTTCTGGATTGGTAGGTTCGCTGCAAGGCGACGACGGTGCTCTGCTCTTGCGGCATTTCTTACTCGTCGTCGAGTTCTTTGAGCTTTGGCCTCTTCTCCGATGACGTTGGTGGTGAGTTCATCCTGCAAGATGTCATCCAAATGATGCTCATATCATGGGTTTCTATCCCGCTGTTCTTCTTCTTTATCATTTTGTTCAGTAATGACAGTGAAGAGTTCTCGCTCTTGAGAGTTTCTTCTCAAGCTTGAAGTGATGACCTCTGTGGTGTCGCCTTCCTCATAGATGGGCGACAAAGGAGCTCCTTCCTGGTACGGGAGAGTGTCGAGGTAGGCGATGAGGCATGAATCATCTTTTTTTGCAAGAGTGGGTGGCTTCATGTTGGGCCAGTAGATGAATTTGCGTTGGGGAGTTGATGTGATTACCAGGACCTGCTGCGGACCTAATAAAGGAGTCTCCTCATTTGGGTCCGAGTAGTAGTCGAGGTCCTCGATCGTATCTGTATCGGATTGTGATCTGGACAGGGCGGCCTAATAACTAGTGGTCATGTTGCGGAGTTTGATCGGGAATCAACTCGAGTGATAGTCCTTCTCGCATGATGGCTTATGTGTTAGCTCGTGAAAGTCAATCAGACTGGTGGGAGAAGTCGAGTTGAACTCAGATTTGTCCCGCCAGCCTCTGACTAGGTCAGAAATTGAAAATTCACTAAAATTCTCGACGAGATTCTCCAGAGCTTGACCCTGAAGCTTCATGGTTTGCTACTTCTTCTCCAGGGTCGACGCAATGTGGTGGTGGAAATTTCCAGCGACGTCTGCGATGCAACCCCAGGAGCCAAAGACAAATGTAGCGCCTGCTTCGAACACGACGATTGGCTTGATGATGACTTGTGCCATCGAGTTTGCTAGTGGATTCTTGGCGAGCCCCCCTACCTGGCGCGCTAGCTGTCAGTGTTTAAACCCGGCAACCTACCGAGGGGGGTGCCCCAGGTAGTGTTTTGGTTAGTAGGGTTCACCGATATTAGGAACTCGAAGGTTAACGCTGACACACGATTTAGACTGGTTTGGGCCACTGAATAGCGTAATACCCTACGTCCTATGTGTTGGTTGGTTTGAATTTTCTTGGAGGGGGTTCCTGCCTCACCTTATATTGCCCAAGAATACTAGTCGGATTTGACTAGATGAGTTCTACTCTTATTACTAATTCCCGACTAGTTTCTATCTTCCCATGTAGACTACACCGTCCTATGCCATAGTCTCCATGTCAGATACATCTCGGTGTCTAGCCCCATATTTAGGATTGTCCAAGCCTTCTGGTGGGCCCATAGATGTATGTGCGACAATAATCAAATCATCTATTCTCACAAGAATGGAGTCGAAAACATGTGTAGTGACTTTTATCGCCTGTCAATTTATACAGAATAGTCCACTTATAATCAAGTACCAACTTGACTCAAGAAAAATTTGCACAAAATTATATTTCATGATTTACTCCTCGAGTAAATTCGTTGAAATACATGATCTACTCATGTAGGACATGACTAATGTTTCCAATATAGAATTTTCCGAATTCACATTGGATGGGATTTACTCTCCAACATGGGCATTTGATATCAACGATATCATTGGGAGATTCATGGCACCAATGCCACCATAGTTCTACCCTAATCAAAGTACCCAATCCATTATTGGCATTACCACACATGCACCTTTGTGTGTTACTACATTTTCTCCATTCAGATTTTACAAGTATGAGTATCCAATGGAGCAAGATCCATTTATTCTTTGAACTCTTAGTAGAGTTATCGACAAAGAATAGAACTTTCAGTTCATGGAATTTACAGCACAATGGATCCCATACATAAAATGTCACTTTCCTTAAAAGTGACCATAATGACAAACTTCACGTTTGTCTGAAGTGTGGTTGTACATTTTATGTATACATTATTTCCAAATCAAATATTTGGTTCAACAATACCTCCACTTCTTTGGAGGCAAGTGAATTATTGGGGATCAATTTGATGCTGACTTCAATAATGAGATATCCAACGGTCTCCATATAATTCCTGGAATTAAGTATCATTAGTTCAACACAATAATACAATATGTAGTATATTGTCCATCATTAATATCATGTACCTCATGCATGGTATTTCTTCGGTATCCAACCAAAAAGGAGAGAAATTCATTTAGTGGTCCAGATTACCACTATCACAATTGTGGGAGATATATACTCTCCTTACGGGTATTCAATTATTAATCATAGATGCACTCATGTATTCTACAAATACCCCAATATGTTTACATGACATCCATTCATATAGTTTCGTATTGAAACCTATTACTAAATGCTATCAGCACTCAACTTGGTACAATGGACATGGAAATTAAATATTCATAACAATTCTTTCATATCATCTGGGATGTATTATATATGCATACATCAATCCCATTTGACATGTTGCGTATACAATTTTTGATCTTAGTCATTCTAACTCAGAGATGATAAGAAAAATTATTATCAATTCTATTGGTCATAGCATACATTCCAAAAATCCTTAGATTTTGTGCATCGCTAAGGCCCTCTTACCTTAAAATTTGAAATAATGAGCCACTAAGTGTTTTGAACACGTTCAAGATAAATTGGCCATATTCAGAGATTTATGGACTACCTAGGCACTCTGAAGTGCTCATGAATGCATTTGCAAATAGTCCCACATGTGTCCCTTACTGATCATAAGGCATCACAATTTTACCAAATTCATTGCTCTAATTTTACAACTTCGAGAAAATTTTCCTAGACACAGGATCAAATCCATTCATATGGAATTATTTGGTTTTGGGAACTATATAACTAAGTGCCATATGTCCACATCCCAATTATGGCTTAATTGAATGTCTTATCGAGACATAACTCATTTGCATGACAATGAAATAGAATTCAATTTATCAACATCAAGTTAATATGCAGACTTAAACACCGCATAATCAAAATTCATAAAATTGCAATCATACGACTCCCTCCATTGCAGTCAGTACGTGGAAACTTGGCCACAGCCAAATATTTCCCATTTGCATGTCGGTTATGTTTTGGACATACCGATATCACCACCTCAGCATACATCATGGGCTTTAGGATCCACACAAAAGGTATTATTATCTGTCATTCATGGCATACCTTAAGTATCTTATGGGGATTTATACATAGCTCGTATGTTGATCACACTTTAAGGAAAATTCCAGGCATTAGGGGGAGATTAAGACCACACATAGAATACCAGGAATCCAAAATGAATGTTACACACATTCAATCCTCACATCCATGTATATACTAAAGAATATCTGAACCATCAGTTCAGAACATCTTTTATTAGTAACACATTACAAATAGCCTGCCAAATGCATTTTGCTTATCAAAAGGTGTCATCTTGTACAATCCCTAACATTAATGTATTAGAAAGAGTGATGATATATGTAACAGAATCACTCAACTCCCAAATTAAAATAAGAGGGGGAGAAGTATGGTCAGTAGGGATATAACTTATTACAAGCATCCGCGGAAAATAGGGGGAGACATCCTATAAGATAGTAAATGCAAATCAACATCATGCATGTTGTTAGATACTTTATGGATATTCAAATCCAAAGCCTATGAATGCTTAACATTCAAAAGCCCAGTACATGTGCACATAAATTTAGGCACTGGGTCATTGGAACACCCTAACTTTATCATCGTGGGAAATGAGATAAGAGTTAAAAAGGGTTAAATATTTCACATGCTATATTGGTTATATTGAATCAATCATACAAAGAGTACAAATTATCGACATGTGCTCCTCCAAATTGGTATACACCTTCAACTGGATCGAGACCAAAAGTCCTAGGCAGAGTGTATCAACACTCAAATCAGGAAAAAGAAAAGGTGGCAATTAAGGAGATAATTTCTCTCGCTCAAATGATGAGAAGTATTAACCTCAGTAATATCTTCTTCTCACAAATGCATTATTTATGAAGGCAAGATGGTGAGATAACGAGATCTTGTAACAATGTTTTCACGCAGAGACCAAGCAACATACCCACATGGTATATGTAAAAATTATGTTCCCATATTTAATCATTTGCAAATCAAACAACTTTGGTAGATTTGGATATATAAGTCCTCAATGGGCTTCACATTCTAAATATAAATAGAAATTGCAACATATATTGTGTATTACTCAAGTCACTCCAGGACTTGAAACAGTCAAGTTGATTGTGGTACAACTGACTAAGTGTGTCTCTTCCGTAGAAGGATTACTCCAATCACATTGATTGCATATGTATGTTCACAAATAGATCCTAAATTGGATTTTCCATCATCTCAACACACATAAGCAAACAAGCAATCATTCTATGATGAAATTTGAGATGAAAATTTGGGTAAAACCAAATTATGCTTAAGTTTACAACTTATGCATATATATCAGTTTATCAATATTCAATTGATATTGTATACTAATATTTAAATAATAATGGACAAGAATATCCATCAACACTTGTGGTCATTCGATCCCTAAAGATGGATAAATATTCATTTAGACACTGGGATGATAAACCTAGTGTCAACAAAGCGCTTGTGTATCATACAAATTGCAACAGGCCTGATACTGCATTTGTAGATAACTTGCTATTGCTCAAATTAGCGCAATTCCAACAAACACCATACTAGGGAGAGTCGTAGAGGATATCCACAGATATCTAAATGGTACCAAAAGATCTTGATTTATTATTATTTCAAGACATGACAAAGTGGGATATCAAGATATTAGCTTACTAATCCCCATATTGCCAGATCATAGACTGATACAGATAACAAAGTTTTCATATGAGTCATCAAAATAGACTCTAATAGCAACTTTTATTTGTCATTCTGAATCATCACATGTATCATCACATAGTGAATGATAAATTGTGATTCCATGTAATCACTAAACATTATCCATAAATGATAATGCAACTTGTATTGCTTGGATGAAACCATGTTACATATAAGCAATACAATTAACTTATTGCCCAAAATGTTTTATCCTCATTTTTACAAAGTGAGGGAATAAACATCTTGCAAAATATACTCACTAATGTACTTACCCACCACTACATCGTAGAATTGTGTTCATAGTAAATAGTGATTGACAACTTAAAATTTTTCAAGGCTCGGCGGGAGACTCCTGAAATTCTAATCAATCAAAACATTATAATTGTACTCTTTTACCTATTTGAGTTTTTCCTCACAAAAGTTTCTCATAAAAGGTTTTAATCACGCAATATCAATACAAGAATATATGTCATATTACCTATTTTCCCCACTGGGGTTTTTAAAGGTGGTATTCAAGATATATTATATGACATATCTTCTGTTTTCTCTACACAAGTTTTTAAGAAGGTATAAAAGACACAATTCCTTCTCATATTTTCCCATTGGGTTTTGGGGAAGGTTTTTTGAATATGATCCTCAGATCATTATATTATTGATCTCCAAACTTATGAGTTTTTCTTTTCAAGGTTTTTCTCATATGAGTTTGCAATTAGACAATAATCTAAATATGACATATCATTTTCTCCTTGTATTTTCCACTAGGATTTAAAGGAGTTTTAATGGCATATTGACATACAAGTTGGTTTTTCATCAATATTTTTCCCATACGGTTTTTGTAGGAGTTTTTCTCATATGATAATCAAAGATGATTGAACAAGGATTACATGAAGCTTACAAGGAGCTAATTGATCAAGGGGAGTGTTGTGAAAAATTTAATTAGTGATCAATTAATATTAGATAAAATTGTAGAGGACCTTTCTGAAAGGGTGTGGACCTTTTATGAAGGGGCTAACTCCCAAGGAACATGATGCCCTTTGGGCACATCCTTTCCCCTTGAATAAATATGTAACCAGATCATTCTTACAATGAAGAGAAATTTCAGATGCATTCCTTTTGTCTTATTTTCTACTCTCAACACAAACGAAGGGTGGAAATGACAATCTCTTTCGAGTTCAACAATAGATGCTTCAAACAACATCCAAACTCCTACACACCATTATTACTCCGTGGCTTGCTACTAGAAAAACGACTTTTCATCCCCATATGTTAGTACTGACCATATTTTAACTCGGTACTAATGCTAACATTAAGTACCAGTTGGGTCCAAATTTAGGGGGTTCGTGAAGGCCTTTTAGTACTAGGTTATAACACCACCCGGTACTAAAAGGTCACTTTTAGTACCGGGTGGTGTTATAACCTGGTACAAAGGGCTCCTCCAAGGGTTACTTCACAAGGAAAGCGTATCTAACTCCATCACTTGTGTTGTATAGGTGAGATGGTAAGTATGGGTCGCGCGAGGCTTGAGGTTGTGGGTTCGAATCCCACACACCGCTCACGCGCGACGTTGCGTGTGGTGCGAGCTTTCCGGCTATTCAACAAATTTTATCTTTATTTTTTTGCGTAAAACAGTTTAGTACCGGTTAGTCCCCCGGTGCGTTTCTACAAACACTACTAGGGAGAAACACTGACCCTTACTGTTTATCCGTGCCAGCCAAACATCAGCATGAATAAATCATTCGTGGCAGTTCGAATACAACCCAGTATGAAAAATGGGTTATATGTGCTAGCTATCAACAACAGCTAGACTAACCATAAATAGATAATCCTGAACATAAATAGAATTGGCACGATACTTTCAGAACTATCTACACAGGTTCTATTTACAGTCGGCATAGATAATCCATTATCCGCACTAGTGATGGCATGGACAATTCCATGCCTTTTTAATTTGAATTTCAGCTTATATTCGGGAATTCGTAACTTTTGCATACAGACACGGTTAGATAGAGACAAACTTTTTTGTACAAATTCAAATAATTGATCAAAATTTTACATAATAAGGATCAAAAGGAATATAACTCCCTCTTTTATGGAGCTACGTTGTGTAGGTGGGATGGGAAGGAGTAACCGTGCGAGGGATACATCATTAGTTCGAAGGTAAGATACCACACACGCACATAGTTTGTGCGAAGATTACATGACTTGTGAGTGCGTTTGACATGTGATTGCGACGCGCATGAGTAACCCTAGAGGGTTTAAAAATATTTTTTACTATTTTGTTTATAAATTCCTTTTTTTTGCCTATTTGTACCGGATCAAATAGCCATAGGCAGAGATACTTATTGTCTATGCCAGCAGCTCAGCGGGCACCAATATGTTGAGTATCCATGTTTGTCTTGTTAGAAATTTAGGCATATTTCGGTACATTTTATTTGCAAAATTAAGCATGTTAAATATTATCATGAATATATTGAGTGACTCACTAACAATATGATATGTGCAAGTGTTCAAGTTTAATCTCCTAATAAACAAGAACAAATAGAACCAGAAGTGGTTCACGATGTATCCAGGGGTAGGACCAGTGCCAGAGGCACCGGATGCGCCGTTACCATCTAGATTAGTCATACTAAAGTGGGATGGCCTCAGTCGGTGTAGTAGTACAAATTAATGCAGGAAGATGTACGCAATGCAGTCCCTCGAATGGCTTTCTTGTAGTAGTAGGATGTAGTCGTTCGGCCATTGGGACGTAGAGGAAGTAGTCGAACAGGGAGTGAGCAATTTGGTCAAACGCTCTCCTAAAACCTTATTGCCTGCCTATCCTGTGTAGGATCTCTAGCGGCAGTCGAGGTTCCGAAGGATCTGCTCTCACCAGTACTGTGCATGCAGTGTCAAGCGATGGGAATGAGAGACTTGCAGCAAGTAGAGAGGGAGAGGGGAGAGATCTCCTGAGCAAGAGTATCTGTTGTGTTGGTGTTTTTTGAGGAGGAGGGAGGCATCTTATATAGGTGACCAGGAGAGAAGGGGGATGAACCTGGACATTTACAATATAGCAATGGCAATCAATTCACCTATTACCATTTATAATACTCCTCAATGTTTATTCTTTAGTTACGGGAATGAATTCGCCAATTGATGACTGCATTTAACGGAAAAAAGTGCACTGCACCCGCATCACACATCACATCATGTCGCATTGCTCGTTCGGTCAACTGGCCGGCCGCGCCGCCCGCACATCTCGACTTGACTCAACACGCCACAGCCTTGACCCGGCTCGGCGAGGCGAGTGAGCACGCACATGTGGTGCAGCAATCTCCTTTTCTAACTTCACATAGGGTGTGCATACAGTTCACACTTTAAGTTGGTTGAGATCCTCCTCAATTTACCATGTGGGATTAACCACTTTGTAACTCCCTAGAAATTATTAGTGGGCTTTAATTCTTTATCAGAAACTGGCCAAGCCCATATATTCCAACAATCCCCACCAAGAATTTCAAGCCACACTTAGAAATGCTCTCAAGTCCATTTCTGCTTTGACATTCTAGTACTTTGATGGAGACTGTTAACCTGAACATCCATATAGAACTAGGGTTACACTTATTCACAACTGAACAATGGACTATGCTTGTATTGTAAGTCTTGTGCAAACAAGCTTGGCCAAAGCCCATAACTAGTACTAGGCTGCAAAAGCATTCTCGCTATTTGGAGCTTATAAGTCATACTCGAGGCCTTTCATGGGTTTCTAGAGATCACCCACTCTCATAGACTATGACCAGTAGTCAAACCTATATAGGTGTATTCCTCAAAAGATGTTCTGCAGGATCTCTTTTTCCAAAGAGATATGCATCTTCACTAGAATGAGCCTTTTTCCAAAGGATCTCTTTTCTCAGTCAGACTATAGCTTGTTTCACCACTCTACTTCATGGGATCTCCAATCACATAGAGTACGTTACCACTATAGAAAGACTCACATGGGTCTCAAGCCCAATTCCATAATTCCATAAATGCATTGTCAATCACATTTCGTTAAAGACCCTTTGTTTGATCAGCCAAGTTCTTGGCCGTTTGGATATAATCCAAGGCTATCACTTCAGAGTTTCTCAATCTCCTAACAAACTTCAACCGCCTCTTTACATGCCTTGATGACTTCATGTTGTCCTCTGAACTATTCACCTTGCCAATCACAGTTTGATTATCACAGTTCATTAGGATAGCCAGTATTGGTTTTTCAACTATCGACAAATCCATAAGGAGATCACGAAGCCACTCAACCTCAACAGTGGCGATATCTAATGTTGTGAGTTATGCTTCCATTGTTGACCTTGTTAAAATGGTCAGCTTGCAAGACTTTCAGAAAACAGCACCACCTCCAAGTGTAAATACATATCCACTTGTGGCTTTAATCTCATCAGCATTAGAGATCCAATTTGAATCACTATAACCCTCTAGTACCCTTGGGTACCTAGTATAATGAATCCCATAGTCTACAATACCTTTTAGATAGTGCATTACTCTTTCAAGTTCATTCCAATGATCATCTCCTAGATTTGAAACAAATCAGCTTAGTTTGCTCACAACAAATGAGATATCAGGTTTCGTAGCACTAGCTAAGTACATTAGTGAACCAATGATCTAGGAGTATCTCAGCTGAGCTCTCATAATTCTTTTTTTCTTCCTTAATATTTTACTAGCATCATAAGGTGTAGGAGCAGGCTGGCAGTCGCTATAACCAAAGCAACTCAAAATCTTTTCCATATGATGGGATTGCAAAAGCGTAACCCCACCATCACCTTCTCTTACTAGTTTAATATTTAGGATAACATCAGCTTCTCCCAAATCCTTCATCTCAAAATTTTGAGACAAGAAATCTTTGACTTCCTTAATCACCTTAAGGCATGTCCCAAAAATCAGTATGTCATCAACATACAAGCATAGAATCATTCTGTCACCCCCTCCATAGCAACAATATACACATTTGTCAACTTCATTCACAACAAAGCAAGCTGATATGAGAGTTCCATCAAACTTGTCATGCCATTGCTTAGGTGCTTGCTTGACGCAATATAGAGATTTTAGTAACTTACATACCATTCCTTCTTGACCCTCTACTACAAACCCATCTAGCTAATCCATATACATCTTCTCTTCCAACTCCCCATTTAGGAAAACTATCTTAACATCCAGTTGATGGATGAGAAGACCATGAGAGACTGCCAAGGAAAGCAACACTTGAATAGTGGTCAATCGAGCAACTGGTGATTAAGTGTCAAAGAAATCTTCTCCTTCTTTCTATGTATAACCCTTGGCCACAAGCCCTCCCTTGTACTTTTTAATAGTACCATCAGGCCTAAGCTTCTTCTCGAACACCCACTTGCATCTATAGGATTGCACCCATAAGGATGATCAACGACTTCCCAAGTACCATTAGACATAATTGAATCCATCTCACTCCTCACTGCTTCCTTCCAATTGTCAGCATCATGAGATGGTTTATGTGTGTCATCCACAAGGTATACAATGAAATCATCTCCAAAATATTTTGCAGTCCTTTTCCTCTTGCTCTTTCTGAGTGATTCATTGTTATACTCCTCAGGATTTTCCACAAGTGTAGGTTCATTGTGTTCTATCGACATGGTAAAGCTGTCATCCTCAATAGACTCTTGCCTAGATGAACTTGTTTTATCTCTCATTGGAAAAATATTTTCAAAGAAGGTAGCATCTCTAGACTCTATAATTGTACCGACATGCATGTCAGGTACTCTAGATTTAATTAACAAAAATCTATAACCAACACTGTGAATAGCATAACCAAGAAAAAAAATCCACTATTTTAGGCCGGCCCAAGTTTACATTTCTTGGTTATTGGCACAATGACCTTTGCCAAACAACCCCAAGTCCACAAGTAAGAAAGTGTAAGGCTTTTCTTCTCCCATTCCTCGAATGGTATTCTCTCTTTATTCTTTGTGGGAACATGGTTTAGGACATGACATGCAGACAATATTGCCTCACCCCACAATTCCTTGGAAAGACCGGCTGTATCTAACATGGCGTTAACCAAATCAGTTAGATTGCAGTTCTTTATTTCGGCAACCACATTTGATTGAGGTGAATAGGGAGGTATCCTATCATGAATTATACTATGTTCCTCGCAGAATGAAGTGAAAACATTTTAGATGTACTCGCCACCACGATCCGAACTAACACGTTTGATCTTTCTCTCAAGTTGGTTTTGTACTTCAGCCTTATAGATTTTAAAGTAATGCAATGCTTCACCTTTTGACTTCAAAAAATAGATGTAACAAAATCTAGTGCAATCATCGATTAAAGTCATGAAATATTTTTTACCACCTTTTGTCAACACGTCATTCATTTTGCACAAATCGTAATCAATTAATTCTTATGGTGCTAAGTTTCTCGCCTCTGCAGCCTTGTGAGGCTTGCATGTTTGTTTTGATTCAGCCTTGTGAGGCTTGGTGTTGGCACATAGAATTTTTTACTAAAGTAAATTTTGGAATTAAACTCAAACTAGCAAGCCGAATCAAACAACCAAAATTAATGTGACAAAATCTCGAATGCCAAATATTTGATTCATCAACATTAACCACATTGTTCACTACATTATTACATTCATCCGATAAAGACAAACGAAATAAACCTCTCCACAATCATAATCTTTTCCAATAAAAGTACCAAACTTGGATGTTACACATTTATTGGACTCAAATACTAACTTAAAACCATCTCTACACAGTAGAAAGCCGCTGACAAGGTTCTTGTGAATGGTAGGCACATGCTGCACGTTCTTCAGTTGCATGATTTTTCCTGAAATAAGCTTCAGATTGACTGTACCAACACCAAGAACACGCGCAAGTGAGCCATTACCCATCAGCAAGGAGCAAGTCCCTCCAACCTGATATGAAGAAAATAAGGAAACATCAGCACATACATGAATATTAGCCCTCATATCAATCCACCATTCAGGTGAATGACAAACTGAAAGAACTGTAGGTAGTAAACTACCGTACCCCAATGTTCCTCCAGCATCACTAATGACCATGTTGGCAGATTTCTTGATACCCTTGCGGTTCGAACACTTAGCAGCAAAGTGATCCGGACTCTCGCACACATAGCAAACTCCCTTCTTCTTCTTCTTGAAAGTGGTTGTTTGATTAGTCCTTGTCGTGTTTTGCAGTGGCTTGAACTTCTTCTTCTTGTGGGAGAAATTGTTCTTCTGCACCAAGTTAGCACTTGATGGTCCAACAATTCCTTTTCCACGTGTGTCTTTTGCTCTCACGTTCTCTTCAACATCAAGAGTTTCAATGAGACCAGCTACGTTGAACTCCTGTCTCTTGTGCTTTAGAGAAGTAGAAAAATCCTTCCAAGAAGTTGGAGGCTTTGTAATAATACCTCCTACCACAAACTTGTCGGGCAACACACATGAAACCTCTTTGCTATAGATTTCAAGGTCTTTTGCCGGTGCATGGATCTCATGGACTGTTCTACTACAGAATGGTGGTCTTCAACCATCCTGTAGTGATAGAATTTTTTCATGACATAAAACTCACTGCCAGCATCAGTAACCCTAAACTTAGCATCAAGAGTTTCCCACAATTCTTTGCCAATTGACAGTGAGAGATACGTGTCATCAAGGTTTTTAGAAACAACACTTATGATGGCACCTTGAAATAGGTTATCGGCTGCCTCAAACGCCTCTTGCGAGACCTGTTCGGGCTTCCTTGTATGACATACATAATGTTCATCACTGTCAACCACAACGTAACCTTCTCGCGGCAATGCTTGTAGTTTGAACCATCAAACACACTTGGTTTGATAGATGCTACAAAACTAGCTATCAAAAGTCTACCAACATTATAAGGTTTTTGGATTGTTAGAAATTTAGTCATATTCCGGTACATTTTAATTCCAAAATTAAGCATGTAAATATTATCATGAATATATTAAATGACTCAGTGACAACATGATATGTGCAAGTGTTCAAGTTTAATCTCCTAATAAACAAGAACAAACAGAACCAGAAGAGGTTCAGGAGTACCTAGGGGCGGGGCCAGTGCTGGAGGCACTGGATGTGCCATTACCATATGGATTAGTCAAACTAATCATGGGATGGCCTCAGTCGGTGTAGTCATACAAGTTGATGCAAGAAGATATGCACAGTGCAGTCCCTCGAACGGCCTTCTTGTAGCAGCAGGATGTAATCGTTTGGCAACCAGGACGTAGAGGAAGTAGTCGAATAGGGAGTGAGCAGTCATGTCAAATGCTCCCCAAAAACCTTATCACCTGCCTATCCCGTGCAGAATCTCCAACGGCAGCCGAGGTTTCAGAGGCTCTGCTCTTGCCAGTACTATGCACGCAGTGCCAGGCGATGGGAATGAGAGAATCGCAGCAAGAAGAGAGGGAGAAGGGAGAGATCTCTTGAGCAAGAGTATCTGTTATGTTGCTGTGTTTTGAGGAGGAGGGAGGCGTCTTATATAGGCGAGCAGGAGAGCAAGAGGGATGAACCTGGACGTCTACAGTGCAATTAACATGCCCTTCTCACTTGGGAAGTTCAGTGCTTGGTGTATGTTTTAGACCTACACTATCAGATTTCTAGTCCAGTAGTCCACTAGGCGTACTCGATCGTGAAACCAAGAATTTAAATGGTAACACAGAGATGCAAGGATTATACAGGTTGGGGCCACCAAGGTGTTGTAATACCCTACATCCTATGTTCCGATGGATTATATTGATTTACTCGTCAAATCTGGGGAAGCAATGGCGTGGTATGGGATCAGATGTCCTGTAGGGGGTCCCTGGCCACCTTATATAAGTTGACAACCTAGGATTACAAGTCCGATAGGATCATCAATATGCCGGGTGGTCAATATATGGTCCATGCCATCTTGTGTTGTGTCCTAGTCGGTGGGGATACTTGGGTACCGATTTCTGTCATACACCTTCCGAAACACTGCACACACCAAGATTGTATGCATCCGAGGCACTCAAACAGCATAGGCCATATGACTTCGGCCCAACCCTCCAGCTCCCGCTAACACCTCACAGCAATGCGAACTGTACCCTAACCATATATATCCCTCCCCGCATTGGCGGCTCGGCGCTGCTTGCCTCCCTCTACTCCCATCCATGTTCTTTTTTGCAACGACGCCAAGGGGCAAAGCGCTCTACGGCCGGGCGAGCGCCGGGCGGGACTCTGCAGCAGCGCCTGAGAAAGAAGGACCAACCATCCAAGGGGCACAACAGCATGGGGGCTGCAGCAGCTGTGATGGGCACGAACCACCCACATCAACATCTCCAAATTGTAACACAAAACCAGTGATCAAAGAATATGACTCTGATTCTTCTCCTTGCTTTGCTTGTTATATTGCTGATCCCCTGACCTTTCTCTGATATGTGCTTTGGTTATATTATTTGTAGATGGGGGACTCTGAGAAACTTTTGCAAATCAAGTCCCTGAAGGGGTACATGTAGACAAGGAGGATGAGGAGCATCACGAGATGCAGACAAAAGGACAAGAGGAAGGCAGTAATGCAGAGCAAGATGAGCAAGAAAAGAAAAGCCATGAAACTAAGTTAAAATGCATGGAATCACTTCAGCAAGGTTAAAATGTAAACTGAGAAACTGGGGAAGAGAAAGCCAAATGCAAGTACCGTGGACGTTTATTCAAATGCCATACAAAGACAAATGGTAATCCTCTATATATGAAAGGACACTTAAGAGTCCAGAAAGAATTTTAACAAGATAGTACTCCCTCCGTCCCAAATTACTATTCGTTTTGATTTTTCTAAATACATAGTTTTTATTATGTACCTAGCTATATATATTATATCTAGATACATAGCAAAAATTATACATCTAGTGTAGTTTTTTTCTATCCATGATCATAACACTCGTTGGGTAATGCGCTTGGGCTAGAAATTCAGGGTGGTCCATGACCTAGGAATCATCCTGTAGCTCCGCCTCTGCTGACGTGTGGGATTGAAAAATTATATTCTTCATTTTTACCATTCGCCATGTCACTATGGACCAGTCAAAACTGTTAACATGTCAGCTAAAACTGGGTTCAGATGGAGCGAAGGAGATAAAGTGTCTGGTTTCGCAAGTTCGAGGTACCAAAACGGCTGGTTTGGAGTTGAAGGAGAATACGCGACCATTGCTCAGCTAAATAGGATTTTTTTCATGGGGTAAAATCCTTTAGAGCATCCTCACGGGCCGGTCACATGGTGTCAGTTGAGCTGCAAAGAAGCCTCATTGGTTTTTTTTACCAGTTGGGCCAATATGCAAATAGTAGCTTGGGCTATAATTCGTAGGGTGTTTTGGGCCTAGGTCACCGAAAGGGGGGCCTTAACAAAAATAAGGCATCCAATAACACAACTCTTCAATTAAAGTCACACGAATCCATACAACATCTCAGCCACAAAACTTTTAGTGAATACAGCAAATAAAATCACTCTGGAGATGCTTAAAAATCCCGCAAGTAATAATTTCATAATTAGTATACCAACCATCATCACTCCTTGCTGTGCGGGGATGAGGATTCCCCACGGCGGGTACGTGTCCACGCTATCAGGCTACCACGGAGCTTCTACTGCGTACGGTGACGTGTAGCAGTGTATGCTGACACGAACACCTCGAGGGCGGCCTTGTCCGCAGGTCGGGAGCGTCGGGCCATATTGGCACATGCGGCGTCGACGAAGGAACAAGCCAACGCCGGCAAGCGTCGCCTCCGCCTTTATCGCTAGCGGTAGCGGAAAATTGTCTTTGGTAGGAAGTAAATCTTCTAAAAATCCATCCGGATAAATCAATCGACATAAAAGTGGATTTTTCCCGAATCATTTAACTAGGATTAAAATCCTCCTTTAGTCTCCAATCGAGACTAAAGAACCTCCCACGCCAAGCCTGGGATAGGGTCTTCTACTCTCGGTGGGTTTTACCAACCGGGACTAAAGGAGGCCCCTTTAGTTCCGGTTGGATTCTCCAACCGGGGCTAAGGTCCTGCTTGAAATTTCAGACGTACACCATGCAGGCGCATGCATGGCGCCTGTGATTTCATACACCATGTACGTACCCTTTTAGTTAATCTTTAGTAGTTGAGACTTTTTTTATAATAAAATCAAAATAGTATTTAAACGAATCAAACTAGTATTTAAACAATTATTATATATAAAATTCTTAATATATATACAATTCTTAGCATATTATACAAATCTTAGCGTATTATACAAATCAAACTATCTACGATCTTCCCGTCGAGGTGTTGCTTACAGCTTCTAAATTTCGTTTATCGTAATAAAATTCTCCTCGTGGATTTACCACCTCGTCCACTAGGAATCCAATGAGACCTTCACATATTGCCGCTACTCTTTCCTTCTTCAAGAGTCCATATTGAATATTTAACATCTATAATTTAAAAACATGTGAATTGTACACGAACAATTAAATATAACGAGGTAGAAAATAATTAACTATTTATAGTTTTATTTTACGTACTTTATAGTTATGCGGCGGCGTCTTTCCCTTAGGTCTCGCAAAACTGTGCATGTGCTCATAAACGTAGTAGCCACATAGATTATTCTCGGATTCCTATCTCAAGTACTTCAGTGGGGAAAAAAATAAGTTATGAAATATTCGTGTTATAGAATATAAAAAATATGCACACTTCATACGTACCGGGAAGTTTGTGTTCCATGTAAGTTTTTCTTTGAATGGACTTTTGTGTGTTCTGATGAATTATCTCCATGTGTTGCGGATTAAAATAATGAATGATATAGTGTTAGGTGAAAATTTAGGAAACAAACTTTTGCATAGAGATAAAGGTCCGGAATTATTACAAGCCTAGCATGTCTTGCATGCCTTGATACTCCACCGGATCTTTCCTCAACGAATCGAAGATAATGACGTGGCTTATTTCAGGCTCAATTATAATGAGGATCCAGTGGTAGCTGCGTACGTAAATGTTCATATATATTAGAGCTAACTAACATTAATCAGGTAAGAAAACAGCAAACGAAAGTAGACGGTATATACACATTTACTTGAAGTTATATGGAAGTAGTATGAAATCCTTGAATTTTTGTTTATCTAGGAAATTGTATACTTCCACCAAGGTTTTGTTCGACGCATCCTGTATCTGTTTTTGGTTAACTACGGATGGATCCATGAAGTCAACATGGAGGTACTCTTCTCATCAGCACGTCTGAATTAGCATCCTACATAAAATGGAAGACGAAGTTAGTACGACGACGCACGCACAAAAAATAATGATATGAGCCAAAATTTATATGTAGATAAACAGACACTTACAGAACCCAGACGCTGATCAAAGAGATTACCAGGACATTGTGATGGTACACTTCATATATATCCTTGAATTCTAGCCACAGGACTTTCCCGCCTTTGCCATAAAAATCTATTGGTTTTACCTTAAGGCTGAACATCTCCCTCGAGTCGGTGGACACCTTCATGTACCATTGATGGAATTCGTACATCTTTGTTGATAGCTTCCGTACCAACTCAGGCCTTACTAGAGACTTTCCTAGCTCAAAGGTCCATCTCGATTCTACTAGCGGTGCAGCTGGCAACTCAACTTGCCCTAGACATTCATCAAGTCCCATATCTGTTTCTTCCATGAATTGCAATACTTGTGCTTGTTGATCCAAGGGCATTGTTGCTATATTTTTAGTGTCTTTTTCTGGTAGATGCCCGAGGTCAGGGATAGCACCACTAGAAGACGACTTTCCTTTCCTTTTTTCTCCTCTCATTAGCCTTGACTAACACCCGTTCGTAGTTTGATAGTAGTGGTATCCTCTTCTTGGCTCCTTCTTGCATCCTGATTAAAAAAATGTAATTCTCTTCGATCTACTGCAGTGGCTCCATCTCCCTTGCTTTTTTTTCTTCAGCCTATTTCTTGAACCACTCCCTAGCCTCTGCTTGGTTTTTGGCACAATGTTCCGCATGAGTCATTGCCTCCAAGCGTTCCTCATGAGTCACTTTAGGCTCCTTTGTTTTCTTCTTTTTTTGTCTTGGCTTGGGAAGCGGTGGTCGCGACTTCTTAAATGGTGCTGCAGGTTCCTTGCTCGGGGTTGCTCTTAGTCCCAGCAACGGTGATCGGGGAGGGGTGTTGTTGTCGTCTTCGTCGCTCCCACCACCAGGATGTGTTGGAGATGGAGACCTTAATCGAGTTTGAAGCAACGGTCCTGGAGCAGGTTGTGCTGGAGATAACAGTCTTGAGCTTTGAGGAGATGGTTGCTACTAGGGATTTGCGGGGAGTGGTCTTGAGCTCTGAGGAAATGCCTTCGTTCCGGGGATGATGATGTAGAATTTGTGCCATAGAATGATCCCGTGAAGTGCATCTCCTAGTTCCTTTTGTTGGGATACGAGGTAGGCTACGCTAGCGCAAATCAAAATTTTCTACCGCGTATAACCAGGAAGAACTGCCGTATAAGGATCACGGGATTACCACTCGACGCACTACTGGTGCGGAAGATGTAGATATGCGTCGGTGCAGTGAAGACGATCACGTAGTCGTACGTAGTCGATCACGTCTAGCAGCTCCTCAGCAGCTCGTCCACGTGCAGCAAGATCGCCTCCGGTGCCGCGGCTCGTCGTCGCCTCGTCGTGGCTCGTCGGCGGCTCGTCGATGGCTCGTCCAAGTGCTGCAAGCGCAACACCTCCAAGGTATCCACACGTGCAGGGAGGAAGCGTCGCAAGCCGGATTGCTAGATCCGCGAGTTGCAACAGGCGAGGGCGTGGGAGGGGCGGCAAGTGTGTTTCGCCAAAAAGGTGTAAACCCTAGGGCGCCCCCACCCCTCTATTTATAGAGGTTCCTGATGGGCCTCTGGATCCGAGGCCCATTAGTACTCCTAAACCTAATCCAACTCGGATCAGATCCGAATTGGGCTTCCAGCCCCTTAAGTGTGTGACCCTATGGGTTCGGATACGTATAGACATGGCCCGAATACTCCTACTCGGCCCAATAGTCGGCAGCGGCCTCTAGCAAGACGTGCCAACTCCTATACGCACATGAAGATCATATCAGACGAACCATCACAACATAATATACATGCTATTCCCTTTGCCTCACGATATTTGGTCTAGCTTCAAGCCGACCGCTCTTTCTCGATCCTGTGATTCGGAATCCCTTTGTAGGTTAACTCTTAACCGTACGTAGCATGGCCATGCATTTTCGGATCCGATCACTCGAGGGGCCCAGAGATATCACTCTCAATCAGAGAGGGGCAAATCCCATCTTGATTGACCATGTCTCATAGCATGCTTCTTGACAAACCCGAAAGCTACCTTTATAACTACCCTGTTACGGCGTAGCGTTTGATAGCCCCTAAGTAGGTCGATCCACATCTAGAATACATGCGACAATCTCAGGTCTAAGGACAAAGCGTATATGTTGTTTAAAGAGAGAACTACTTCTCATGTTGGGTCAGTCCTAACACATGTCTCCACATGTGTCCACATTATTAGTTCAACATCTCCATGTCCATGACTTGTGAAACATAGTCATCAACTAATACATGTGCTAGTCTAATATTCATGTGTGTCCTCACATGAACTCCGACTAGGGACAACTTTAGAATAACCATACAAGTAAAGAGTTTCACATACAATTCACATAATTGCAAATCAATTCAAGTAGCCTTTAAAGGATATTCAATGAACACAATATACAAATCATGGATACAAATGGAATATCATCATCTCTATGATTGCCTCTAGGGCATACCTCCAACAGTCTCCCACTTGCACTAGAGTCAATCTAGAAGGTACCTAATACCCATAGCTCTTACATGCGCATCATGCTTAGCCTGCGGGAGTGGTTTTGTCAACGGATCAGAAATGTTCAGATCCGTGTGTATTTTGCATATCTTGATCTCACCCCGGTTAACGAAGTCTCGAATGAGATGAAATCGCCGCATTACATGTTTGTTCTTCTGGTGGTTCCTTGGCTCCTTTGCTTGCGCAATTGCCCCATTGTTATCACAGTAGAGATTCAATGGGCTAGACGCATTCGGGAACACACCAAGCTCAATGAGGAAATTCCTTATCCAAACACCTTCCTTCGCGGCTTCCGAAGCCGCGATGTACTCGGCTTCTGTCGTAGAATCGGCCACCGTCTCCTGCTTGGAACTCTTCCAACTAACAGCACCACCATTTAGCGTGAACACAAATCCTGATTGTGACTTTGAATCATCTCTGTCGGTTTGGAAACTAGCATCGGTGTAACCTGTTACAACGAGCTCGTCCTGACCTCCATAGACGAGGAACATATCTTTAGTCCTTCTCAAGTACTTAAGAATGTTTTTCACCGCTGTCCAGTGACTCTCACCTGGATCAGATTGGTGTCTGCTTGTCATACTTAGCGCATATGAAACATCTGGGCGAGTACTTATCATTGCATACATGATAGATCCATTAGCCGAGGCATATGGCACTCTACTCATGTGATCCCGCTCATCAGCAGTCGAAGGACACTGAGTCTTGCTGAGATGTATGCCATGTGACATAGGCAAGAACCCTTTCTTTGCCTCTTCCATGCTGAACCGCTTCAACACTTTGTCAATATAAGTATCTTGGCTCAAACCTATAAGCCTTCTCGATCTATCTCTATAGATCTTAATGCCCAGAATATATGCCGCTTCCCCTAAGTCCTTCATCGAAAAACTATTTTTCAGTGAAGTCTTTACGGACTCAAGCATAGGAATGTTATTTCCAATCAGTAATATGTCATCCACATATAAGATTAGAAATACTACAGAGCTCCCACTAACCTTCTTGTAAACACAAGACTCTTCTTCGTTCTTGGTGAAGTCAAACCCTTTGACCACTTCATCAAAACGAATGTTCCAACTCCTAGATGCTTGCTTCAATCCATAAATGGATCTCTGAAGCTTGCATACCTTTCCAGCATTTTTCGGATTGACAAAACCCTCGGGCTGTATCATATACACGTCCTCAGCTAGGTTTCCATTCAGGAAAGCTGTCTTGACATCCATCTGCCATATCTCATAATCGAAATATGCAGCTATAGCTAGAATAATCCGAATGGACTTAAGCATCACTACGGGCGAGAAGGTCTCGTCGTAGTCAACTCCTTGAACTTGTCGAAAACCTTTTGCGACAAGTCGTGCTTTATAGATGTGAACATTTCCATCCATGTCCTTTTTCTTCTTATAGATCCACTTGCACTCTATGGCTTTAACACCATCAGGCGGGTCAACCAAGTTCCAAACTTGATTGTCTCCCATGGACTCTATTTCGGATTGCATGGCACTCTGCCATTTTTCGGAGTCTAGGTTCATCATTGCTTCTGCATATGTCGCAGGCTCATCATTGTCCAACAATAATATTTCCCGCATTTCGTGGAGCCTTGCCGACCTTCGTGGTTGTGGCGGTGCTTCTCTTGCCATGGGTGTCTCAACTTGTTCTGCTATGTTAGCATCACTCATTGATTCTTGCCCGATTGGCTCATCTTGAACTTCTTCAAGATGCACTGTCTTTCCACTCTTTTCTCCTTTGAGAAACTCTTTCTCTAGGAAAACCCCGTTCCGAGCGACAAACACTTTGCCTTCTGATCGGTTGTAGAAATAATATCCCAAAGTTTCCTTTGGATATCCCACGAAAATGCACTTATCCGACTTGGGTGTGATCTTGTCCGACTGAAGTCGCTTGACAAACACTTCACATCCCCAAATCTTTAGAAAAGACAAACTAGGAACCTTTCCAGTCCATATCTCATATGGTGTCTTAACTACGGATTTAGATGGTACCCTATTAAGTGTGAAAGCTGCTGTTTCTAGAGCGTATCCCCAAAATGACAACGGTAGGTTCGACTGGCTCATCATTGATCGAACCATGTCTAACAAAGTTCGATTACGTCGCTCGGACACACCGTTTCTCTGAGGTGTTCCAGGCGGCGTAAGTTGTGGAACAATTCCGCAACTCTTTAGATGATTGCTAAACTCGTGGCTCAAATACTCGCCTCCACGATCAGATCGTAAGGCCTTAATTTTCTTGCCACGCTGATTTTCAACTTCATTCTGAAATTCCTTGAACTTTTCAAAGGTTTCAGACTTGTGCCTCATCAAGTAGACATAGCCATATCTACTAAAATCATCAGTGAAAGTTATGAAGTATTGGAATCCTCCTCTAGCCGTCGTGCTCATTGGTCCGCATACATCACTATGTACGAGTTCCAACAAGTCTACTGCTCTCTCAGGAAATCCTGTGAAAGGCGTCTTGGTCATCTTGCCTAGCAAGCAAGCCTCACATGTCTCGTATGATTCAAAATCAAACGAAGTTAGAAGTCCATCAGAATGGAGCTTCTTCATGCGCTTATCACTTATATGACCCAAACGACAATGCCACAAGTAGGTAGGACTCAAATCATTAGGCCGAGGCCTTTTAGCACTTACATTACAGACAGGTGAACCATCAAGATTTAAAACAAATAATCCATTCACAATGGGTGCAAAAGCCATAAACATATTATTCTTAGAGATCACACAACCATTGTTTTCACTCGCAAATGAATAACCATCCTCCATCAAGCATGAAGGAGATAAAATGTTTCGACTTAAACTAGGAACAAAATAACAATTATTCAACTTCATAATAAATCCTGACGGGAGGTGGAGTTGCATCGTCCCGACGGTCAAAGCAGCAACTCTTGCATTATTGCCCACGCGGAAATCAACTTCTCCTCTTTCCACGCTTCTACTTCTTATCATTCCCTGCATCGAATTGCAAATGTGAGCAACCGATCCAGTATCAAATACCCAAGAATTAATAACTGTATCAGCGAGAAATATGTTGTCTATAACATTAACAACAAGCGTACCTGAGGTAGAAGTACTCTTACTTCCGCCATTCTTCAAGGAAGCTAGGTACTACTTGCAGTTTCTCTTCCAGTGACCAAGTTCATGACAGTAAAAGCACTCTTTGTCTGGAGCAGGTCCAGGTCCAGCTTTAACCTTGGGCGGTGGGTTTGGCTTGGACGTTCTAGCCTTGCCCTTCTTCTTCCAAGAATTGTCCTTCTTCTTAAAGCTGGGCTTGTTCTGTATCGCCATCACATGGCTGGTACTAGCGCTTTTCTTAATGTCAGCCTCTGCTATCTTGAGCATACCACACAGCTCATTCAGACCCTTCTCCGTCCCATGCATATGGTAGTTCGAGATGAAGTTCCCATAGCTAGGCGGAAGAGACGAAAGAATGAAATCAGTGGCCAACTCTTGGCCCAGTGGGAAGCCTAGCTTCTCCAACCGTTGAGTGTAACCAACCATCTTGATTACGTGTGGTCCTACTGCTGCGCCTTCTGCTAGCTTGCTCTCAACAAAGGCCTTAGACACATTGAACCTTTCAGTCCTGGCCTGTGTTTGGAACATGTCTCTAAGCGCCACGATCATATCGTGCGCCTCATGGTTTGTTTCGAACTGCATCTGCAGCTCGGGTTCCATGCAAGCAAGCATAAGGCAGCTTACTTCGAGGTTAGCATCACATGCTTTCTTGTAAGCATTCTTAGCAGCAGCGGGTGCATCATCAGCAGGTTCTTCTGGTAGTGGGTTGTCTAGAACATCTTCCTTTTTCTCAGCCCTGAGAACAATTCTCAGGTTACGGATCCAATCCGAGTAGTTTGTTCCATTCAACTTATCCTTCTCAAGGACCGAACGCAAAGCAAACGGTGTAGTGCTGCTAGGTGCCATTTAATCTACAACAAAGTAATGCAAAATACACTAAGACAAACGTATCCAGGATAGAGCAAATTACATTAAACTATTTTAACAGAATCTACTCCCACTAAAATCAATATCCCTCTATTGAAACTTAGTGATTCAGGATCCACAACTAACAAGTCTACTAGTGAGCTTTAGCATCACCGCTAGCAAACGAGATAGATCGGTAAGCAACTTTTGCTAATCATATCACATATGACTCCTATTGTTGGGTGACATCTCTATGTCTCGGCGCCCAACCTTTATGCCCCAAGGTCCTTAACCGTTAAGATGACCTTGTTAAGCAAACCAACCCTTATGCGTGTAAGTGTCCGACACAAACCCGTCTAGTCAAGGAAAACTAGTGGCACCCTAATTTCATAGACCCACCACTAATTGTACAAGACATGGGACGGTGCAAGTTTTAGTTGGGAGGGCATACTAACTTAAACTTTGTGAAGGATCGTTCTACTTCTAACATCACAGCATGCAGAAAGTAAAACATAAATAGAATAGCATTCACATAGTTGTGACACAGTATGGCCCGTTTTCATATGGTGATCTCCATCTCCATAGAACCTGTTCACCATGGTGATCTCCATCTCCATGTTCCATGTGCGCCATCCTCCTGGTGATGAGTCCTCCAAGAACTAGAGCATGCTATTACGCCTAATAGCTAGTAAAGAATCTAGTAATGAAGATTACATAGTTGCTTGGATCATCACAGATTGGTACGCAGACCATTAAATACAATAAAGTGACAACACATATGGCTCCTGCCGTGTTGTCGTACGCGCGATACGCAGGTCACGAATGAGTTACACACATGCATCACATACACAAGGGGGCCATACTGATCACAAGATACATACATACATCCTGCAAAACAGAGTTAGGCGTCCTAACGTTCCAAACTTCGGAGGCCCGAAACTCCATCTTCCAAGCTGAATTTGGGAAATCTAATTTCGCCGAAAACGGCGAAGCGGTTGAATTTCATGTGTAACTTTTTCTGTAGATCAATTTTCATATAGAAATCGCCTCGATCCAAGATCGTACCGAAAAGTTACGGCTGATTTACCGAAGCATACACATACGGCAAAATCCCGACCCCGGCAGTAGATCCCATCTACCATTGCACATCTAATGCGCCTGGCGTATGACCCTGGATCTCGATTCGACCAATCATATTGATCTTCGCTCACTGCAACTGGATTTACGTGTATCACTTAACTCCGATGGCGGAAACCGACCGGTAGGAGTATGTCGTTACACTACCATTGCAGCAAGGGCACGAAATCAGGACATAGATCAAACAGAGAACTCGCATATCTCCATATGCACACATCCCGAATCCAAAACTAAGCAGCTACGGCTCTTGATACCACTGTTGGGATATGAGGTAGGCTACGCTAGCGCAAATCAAAATTTTCTACCGCGTATAACCAGGAAGAACTGCCGTATAAGGATCACGGGATTACCACTCGACGCACTACTGGTGCGGAAGATGTAGATATGCGTCGGTGCAGTGAAGACGATCACGTAGTCGTACGTAGTCGATCACGTCCAGCAGCTCCTCAGCAGCTCGTCCACGTGCAGCAAGATCGCCTCCGGTGCCGCGGCTCGTCGTCGCCTTGTCGTGGCTCGTCAGCGGCTCGTCGATGGCTCGTCCAAGTGCTGCAGGCGCAACACCTCCAAGGTATCCACACGTGCAGGGAGGAAGCGTCGCAAGCCGGATTGCTAGATCCGCGAGTTGCAACAGGCGAGGGCGTGGGAGGGGCGGCAAGTGTGTTTCGCCAAAAAGGTGTAAACCCTAGGGCGCCCCCACCCCTCTATTTATAGAGGTTCCTGATGGGCCTCTAGATCCGAGGCCCATTAGTACTCCTAAACCTAATCCAACTCGGATCAGATCCGAATTGGGCTTCCAGTCCCTTAAGTGTGTGACCCTATGGGTTCGGATACGTATAGACATGGCCCGAATACTCCTACTCGGCCCAATAGTCGGCAGCGGCCTCTAGCAAGACGTGCCAACTCCTATACGCACACGAAGATCATATCAGACGAACCATCACAACATAATATACATGCTATTCCCTTTGCCTCACGATATTTGGTCTAGCTTCAAGCCGACCGCTCTTTCTCGATCCTGTGATTCGGAATCCCTTTGTAGGTTAACTCTTAACCGTACGTAGCATGGCCATGCATTTTCGGATCCGATCACTCGAGGGGCCCAGAGATATCACTCTCAATCAGAGAGGGGCAAATCCCATCTTGATTGACCATGTCTCATAGCATGCTTCTTGACAAACCCGAAAGCTACCTTTATAACTACCCTGTTACGGCGTAGCGTTTGATAGCCCCTAAGTAGGTCGATCCACATCTAGAATACATGCGACAATCTCAGGTCTAAGGACAAAGCGTATATGTTGTTTAAAGAGAGAACTACTTCTCATGTTGGGTCAGTCCTAACACATGTCTCCACATGTGTCCACATTATTAGTTCAACATCTCCATGTCCATGACTTGTGAAACATAGTCATCAACTAATGCATGTGCTAGTCTAATATTCATGTGTGTCCTCACATGAACTCCGACTAGGGACAACTTTAGAATAACCATACAAGTAAAGAGTTTCACATACAATTCACATAATTGCAAATCAATTCAAGTAGCCTTTAAAGGATATTCAATGAACACAATATACAAATCATGGATACAAATGGAATATCATCATCTCTATGATTGCCTCTAGGGCATACCTCCAACACCTTTCCCCATCACTTCCCGGAAGGTCGAGCTCTAGGCCTTCATATTGGCTATCAGCGAGCTACTCTAGGCTGATGCTGGCATAGCCAGGTGGAATCTCCATGCTATGGCTTGTCTGCCCTGCCAGGATTGGTAAGGCACTCCCGTACGCCACTTGTACATATAGCAGAAATAAAGAAGTTATTAAACTCCGATCCCGAGGTGTAGATCGATTGAGAAGACTGCATAAATATTATGAAGTATATTTAATGGTGAGGTTGCCGACCGGTGTATGCAGCGCACATGAGGTGCATTGCATGATGGCATCCACAGCGAACCGTTGCACATCCACGGGTAATCTTGACGTCTGCGAATCAAGGAGCCTTGTAGAAGCACAGCTGCTCCCGAGGCGTGGAGAAGGGCTGGCGAAGATTGGATCCGATAGTGCTCCAGATTGGGCCAACTCCGCAATTGCGTGGGCCACTCGACGATTGATTCCCTCCTGCATTCTTACTTCTTGTAAATGCACTTTGGATTATAGCATGCACCACCAACTCTCCTTGATCTGTTCCTTTCTTCACTTGCGGCTTTTGTATGAGGCGCTGTCGCCTCAGACAGCAAACTTCCACGGAACGATCCTGAACCCTCGGCAACGTCCTGGGTGCTTGGGATTCCCGAGGACCAATGTGATCTCATCATTCTCTCAGTCCACCTTCAACCTCCCAGCCTTAGCATCTTCAATGTTCTTGATAAGCCTTTTGGCCTTCTGACGTATTGTCTTATTGAAGATCAGCATCCCATCCACTTGGCTCAAGAAGCCTCCATGAGCGTGATACCAATTTTTGATCGATTGGGCCATTCAATAGGTGCTGGTACGATACCCGGATCAATCAGGTCTTGTTCCATCTTCTTCCATCTGGGAATTGCTGTGCCGTAACCACCTCACCCTAGATGATGATGGTACTCCTTCTGACTAGCATTTGTAGTGTTTGTCTTCACCTTATTCACACAGTCTTCGCCTCTTGTATTCGACAAATGCCTCCCAGTGGTCCCTCAACTTTAACCACACATCAAAATCCGGAGTTCAGCCCTTCTTAAGGTAGTTGGCATCTAGCATCTTCTTGAATGCTAGAATTGTGTGGCCATCTTCTTCAGCGTCCACACTTTCACATCATTTTCAATATATCCTTCAAGATTCATTATTAGTGCATAGTAATAACGAATAAGACATTATAGATGGGGTAAAACAATGGAAATGATATATACCTCGCCGGAACCTTCTGCCACGATAAGGTTTTGCTAGGGCTCGGGCTCTTCATTGCCATCGCCGAAACCTTCCGCCACGGCAAGATTTTGCTGGGGCTCGGGCTCTTCATTGCCATAGCCGGACATATTGAGGAACATGTCCGCCTGGTTACCCTCTTCATCAGTGTACGTTATGGGAAGGTTGGAGCCACTAGCATCACCAACAATATTCTGCTCCATTAGATACCTTGCGGTCTCGTCGTCTACCATCTCAACTACTTTAAACACACATGAAATCATAGTTACATGTACGTTAAGGTATATACATGATATTACAGAACAACCATGGAAAAAAAATAAACTGATTGAAACGTACACATGAAACCATACACGAAATGAAACTTACATGAAAACTTACAAGAAATACACAAGAATGTCTTGAATGAAACTTAATTACATGAAATGTCTTTAATGTGTTACATGAAATCATAATTACATGTACGTTAAGGTATATACATGAAATCATAAAACAACATGAAACCATACATGAAAGTCTTGAATGAATCCCACAAAATTTGAAGTGTTTCTACAAATTTTTACTAATTCCTACTAAATTCTACCAAATTTGAAGTGTTTATACAAATTTCTACTAATTTCTAAGAATTTCTCCCAAATTTGAAGTGTGTATACAAATTTCTACTAAATTATTGGAATTTCTAGAAAATTTCTACTAATTCCTACTAATTTTAAGAATTTATACCAAATTTCTTCTAATTTCTAAGCATTTCTACAAATTTTCTACAAATTTCTAGTAATTTGTAAGAATTTCTACCAAATTTCTACAAATTTCTACTAATTTTCGAAGCATTTGTACTAAATCATAGTAACGTAATAATAATATACTAAATGTATACGAAATTAGACTAAGCATTTATACTAAATAAGTGTTTAGCATTTCTACAAATTTCTACTAATTTTTGAATCATTTATAATAAAACATAGTAATTTCTAAAAGTTATACAAAATGTATAAAAAATTATACTAAGCATCTGAACTAAATTATACTAATTTCCTACTAATCATAGTAATTTCCTACTGAGTTTCAACTAATAATAGTAATTTCCTATTGATTTTTTACTAATCTACTGATTTTCTACAAATTTCTATTGATTTTCTAACTAAAAAATAAAAAAGGGCCCTTGCGTCAACAAGCCGGTGGCTTGCGTCAGCAAGGGCCCCGCCGTACGTGTAGGAGCTAGGGCCGGTGGGGGTTACAACAGTGGCGATAGCGGGAGGGGACCGAACGGTGGCCAGGGCGGCGGAGTGGCCATGCGCGGGACGAGGAGGCCGGCAACGTCAGGGACGGAGGCGGCAACGTTGACGGCGGAGCCTGGCGGCGACGATGGGGATGGAGGCGGCGATGAGGGTGGAGGCCGGTGGCGGCGACGAGAGCGGAGGTCGACGACGGCGACGAGGATGGAGGCGGCGACGTTGCGGCGTGACGGAGGCAGTGGCGATGAGGGGGCATGACAGAGGAGGCAGCGGGCCAGGGCGACAGAGGAGACGGCGGGCCGGGCGTGGGCGAGGCGGTCGGGGCGGCGAGTGAGCCTCCAGGGGCGGCCAACGATGGGGAGAATGGCGGCCGACAAAGGAGGCGGACGGGCGGCGATGGAGCAGGCGGACGACCGCGGATCTTGGCGGCGGTGAAAAATTTGCCTAAGTGTTAAAGGGTAGGGTGAGGGTGGAAGACGACTATTACTTTTATCCCCCGATCCCGGTTCATAATTGAACTCGGGACTAAAGGGGGATTTTGTCCCAGGTGCAAATAGCAATCGGGACAAAAGGCCCGTCCTTTTATCCTGGTTGCAAACTGGAACCGGTATAAAAGGGTACGTTTCGGGCAAGAATTGAAAACTACCATTTTATCCCGGTTCCAGTTTGCAACCGGCATAAGGGGGCTCTTTTGTCCCAGTTGCTATTGGCACCCGGGATAAAAGGGCCTTTTCCCATTTTTCATCTCCTGCTTGTTTTTTGAAAATAGATTTTATTTATGTTTTCATTGGATTTCAGGATGCAAAAAATAAAAACTTTACATATTTCAAACATGCAAAAATACATTAAATTAGCAAGTATATTTACAATAAGTTTGAATGATTCATTAATTCTATACCAGTTCTTTTAGCTTCTAAAATAATTATTTTACTACACCACTATCATCAACAAATTATTCAATTAAATAATTTCAATACGCGAAAAATTAAATTTATGTATTGGGTTAACATTGTTCATATTGATCTAATAAATCTTCACTTCAACTAATTTAAACACACATGAAATCATACATACGTTAAATTAAAAATTGTATCAAGTGGTACATGAAATAATAGAACTTTACAATGTAACTTTACATAAAGGTGAAGCAAATTTAGCGCATTACAATGTAACGTTAAAAAATTTCTTCTTCACGAAAGTTCCTTGATCATGATCGTGGCGTAAGTATGGAGCCTCTTCTTTGGATAGCAAGATGCTTGGGTCAACTTCAACAGTAAATGGAGGCATGCCACCAAACTGATCATAATCATCTGGTTGGTCTATTTTGTCCTCGACTCCCATGATTTTTCTTTTACCTGGAAGAACTATGTGGTGCTTTGGCTCCCATGTCTCTTATGGATTTCTCTTGGGTTTGCTAGACATGTCCTTAACATAGAAAACCTGATGCACATCATTGGCAAGTACGAATGGTTCATCACTGTATCCAGTCTTACTCAGGTCCACTATTGTCATTCATCTTTGGTTACGCCAGTTAGCTTTACCCATCTGAAAAAAACAAAGGGATGTACAACGGTCCGTATTCGACTTCCCATATCTCGTCTATGAAATCATAATACGACTCCTTGCTACTATTTCTATCTATGGCATCTACGCAGACACCACCATTCTGGTTCGTGCTTTTCTGATCCTGGGCTCTCGTGTAAAATGTATAACCATTTATCTCGTAGCCTTAGAATTTCATGTTTGTGCTAGCAGGTCCCCTAGCTAACCAAGCGAGCTGTAGGTGAATCTCAGAGATACCCATAAGTTGTTGGCGCAACCAGGAGGGAAAAGTTACCATGTGATGATGTGTAAGCCAGGTATCGGATTTCGTTGGGTTTTTGGAAACTAGAATCTACCTGTGCTGCTCGATATACGGAGCCACAAAGGATGACTATTGCAGAACAGTGTAGTGTGGATTATGTGTTCAGTATCATTGCTCAAACTTGATTTTCTTCCAATGGTGCCCATTCCCCGCAGCCTCCCCTCGTGGCGTGAAGTTGGAACCCCAATCAAGTCAATTGAGTCAATAAAATCAACACAAAACTCGATCACCTCCTCTGTTCCATATCCCTTGGCGATGCTTCCTTCTGGACGGGCATGATTAAGAACATAGTTTTTTAGACTGACATGAACCTCTTGAAAGGACACATATTGTGCAGGTATACTAGTCCAAGAATACTAATCTCTTTTGCTTGGTGAACCATGAGGTGCGCTAATATTGAAGAAGGATGGTGAAAATACCAACTTAAAGCTGACAAGACATTGCACCACATCGTTCTGTAGCTTTGCTAGCTCTGATGGATTGATTGCCTTCTGCGAAATTGCATTGACAAACGCGCATAGCTTTACGAGCAGCAATCGGACATTCTCTAGTAGAACACCCCTTGGTGCAACTAGAAGCAACTGGGTCATCAATATGAGACAGTCATGAGCCTTGAGATTTGTGAACTCCGTTTTTTTCATATTTATTATTCCCTTTATATTCTAAGAGTACCCAGACGGGACCTTCATACTATTCAAGCATTCAAACATGCTATCCTTCTCTTCCTTGCTTAGAGTGTAACTGGCAAGACATAAGTAGTGTTGTCCATTATCTCTCTTTCCGGATGTAGGTCATCTCTTTGCCCCATGGCTTTCAGGTTTGGTCGTGCTTCCAATGTATCTTTTGAGGTCCCATAAACACACACGAAGCCTAGCACGTTCACGCAAAGATTCTTCGCCAGGTGTATCACATCTATTGCGTTGTGGACCTCTAGGATTTCCCAATAAAGTAGCTCCCAAAATATTTACTTCTTCTTCCACATGGGTGCATGTCCGTTATCGTCGTTCGGAACAGGTTGGCTACCAAGACCCTTTCCAAAGACTACCCTTACATCCTTTATCATCTCAAAGACACGCTTTCCATTACGGTGTGCATGTTTTTTATGATCGTCTGGTGCCCCTTTGAAATGCATCTCTCTCTTTTTTCAGCTGGTGGTGAGCAGGGAGAAACTGACGATGACCCATATAGATGACCTTTTTACAGTGCTTCAAATACATGCTGTCTGTGTCGTCTAAACAGTGGGTGCAGGCCCGATATCCCTTGTTTGTTTGCCCTGAAAGGTTACTCAGTGCAGGACAATCATTGATGGTTACGAATAACAATGCTCGTAGGCCAACAATGTTTATCTTCATCCCACACACGTATACCTTCCTTCCAAAACTGTAAAAGTTCATCAACCAATGGTCTTAGGTACACATCAATGTCGTTGCCGGGTTATTGGGGCCTTGGATAAGTGCCATCATCATAATGAACTTCTGCTTCATGCACAGCCAAGGAGGAAGGTTGAATATATATAGAGTCACATGCCAAGTATTATGACCACTACTCAACTCACCGAATGGATTGAATCCATTAGTACTTAAACCAAACCTTATGTTCCTTGCATCACTTTCAAAGTTCAGGAATGCTCTATCAATTGATCTCCATTGGTCCCCATCAACGAGGTGTCTCAACATCTCATCTTGCTTACATTCTTCTTTGTGCCATCACATCAACTTAGCATTCGCCTTGTTCCTGAACAAGCGCTTCAAGCATGGTATTATAGGGAAATACCACATCACCTTCGTGCGAACTCTCTTCTTGGGAGGCTGCCCCTCGACATCACCAGGATCATCTCGCCTGATCTTATGCCGCAGCGCTTCGCACATGGGACAAGCATCTAGTGTCTTGTATTTAGTACACAATAGAGGATACAGTCATTAGGGCATGCGTGTATCTTCTGAACCTCCAATCCCAGAGGGTAAACAATCTATTTAGCTTCATATGTTGTGGACAGCAATTCATTATTCTAGGGAAGAATCTTCTTGACAATTTTCAACATCCCCTGAAATGTCTTATCGAACACACCATTTTTGGCCTTCCATTGCATAAATTTTAGTGTGGTACCCAGTTTTTTATGGCACTACTAGCAATCTGGGTACAACAATTTTTGGTGATCATCTATCATGCACTTCAACTTTGCTGCTTCCTTCTCAGTTTCGTAATCTCTGTGTGCATCCCGTAGCACCTGACCAAGGTCATCAGTAAGGCTATCTTCTGCAAACTCATCTTCATCAGCCTCGTCCATTGTAGTATCTACAAAAGCTTAGCCGGCAGCCCAGTCCGGAATGTTGTCATCCTCCTCCTCCTCTTCGTTGTCTTCCATTACAACCCCTCTTTCGTCATGCTTTGTCCAAACCAAATAGTTAGGCATGAAACTGTATCTAAACAAGTGGCTGTGAATAGTCCCTAGGAAGCCTGTGAATAGTCGTTCTTGTTACTGCATTGGAAGTATGGACAACATATGAACCCGTTCTCTAGCTTGTTCGCTTTGGCCACTTCGAGAAAATAATGCAAGCTATCAATAAACACCTTGCTCCGTCTGTCCGCGTTATACATCCATTGCCAGTCCATCTGCATCATATTACGCATAAAAATGGATTACGCATGTTTTCCTTTTTTATTTCTATTGTACACAGTTAATTTTAATATGATTTTTAGCATGCATGTCTCTAATATCTTGCCAACGTTATAAATATTAGGTTATATGGTAGTTGTTTTTTACCAATTCAAATATATTATTTCTTCATCCTTCAATGATTACAAATATTAGGTTCTCTTGTTGCGAATACGTGTGTCATTTCCATTTGCATTAAATTCATCTTTACATGCCTATTGATGGTTATTTGATATGCTTTACGACTTATCTACTTGCTATTCACGATTGAAAGCATGTCAAACTTTGTAGTGCAAATGATGCTGAAAGTTTAGATATAGATAGAAATACACATATTTAAATTTCAGATTCAAACAACATGATACACTACGACAAACCATCCATTGAGTATTATCTAGGAGAACTTTAAGCATCCTTGGGTGGCGAATACGAAGGTTCCACTGACCCAGCCTCATCCTATGGTTTATTTATGCCCCCTGCAACAGTAGTACTAAGTGGACGTGAAACACTCAGGACTGGTGGTGGAGCATAACGACCACCAAAAGAAGGTTCCTGACCCGCCGCAACAGTATATTCATGACATCTTTGCAAATAACGAAGCATTGCTTTCTCCCACGAGCTCATTTTCTTCGGCTTATCATGAGGGCCAACTATGGTTTTCCCCTTGCCATGAGAGGAATGACGATCGCCCCCACCATCGCCACTACCTCCAGCACCAGAAGCCATCTCTATGTACAAAACTTCATACCTTAGCACAGCAGAACTAGTTGAACTTCAAGACCGTGATCATCTCGGCGAGCATTTCTCCACCGGATGGCACCATACTTCACAATGGAAGAGCTCCGATTCTATGAGGAAGGGGACACGGTCTTCCACGATGTCTGTTGCCGCTCTTCCTCATAGAATCGGAGCTCCTCCTTGACGTCCGTTGCCGCTCAGCAGAGAACAAGCTCGCCAAGATGAACACAGTATGCAAGTTCAACAAGTATGGATTTAAAAAACCATGATGAATTTACAAGATAAACCATCAAGATAAGGGTAGCATCATTCTTAAACCGCTGCAAGGATACATACTATATATGACACATATGACATACTAATTTTTTCCTCATAATTAATATTGAAATCCTCTCCATTCTACCTCACATTTACTCTCCATTCTTCCTCACATTCTAGCTCAAAATCCTCTCCATTTTCTACTTCACATTCTAGCAAATAAACTATCCATCTCCATTCTACAAATCAAGTTGTTTTAACTGACACGAATCGTATATAACAAACAAACTATCTATCACATTCTAGCTCAAAAACATGTATAAATACAAATCATCTTCATTCTCTCTCTTTCTAACAAACTGTTGGCGCTAGAAATCGGTCAACCGAATCCCAGCGACCGACACACGACCCGGGAGAATCTGCTTAGCTCCTGTTCGGGTGAATGCCCTGGTGCGGTTCGCGCAGCGTGCCAGCCAATTTGACCTGTTGATTGGCAAGGAAGAACACGTGTCAGGTCCAGAAATTACGATCGGCTAAGTTTCTGATCGAGAGAGTTTATCAGCGAATCGGCCGATTTACTGTGATAATGAAATCGGCTATAAGACGGCCTGATTTCTATAGCCTTGTAGACAGGAAATTGCTAAAGTGATCGGTACAAAGCTTATGATAACAACACTAGGAACAGATCTAATCGGCAATAGATGAATTTATCAATAGAAGATAGAGAAAGCCGACACTACCGATTCCTAGCTGGATAACTGGTGATAAAGACTAGAAAAAAACAGGTAAAAACCTATAAATCTAGCAAATATCGATAACTAGTGAATAAATCTAAACGAAACAATAGCGATGCGCCAGAAGTTAAAGCTTAGATATTACTCGATAAACGGAACTTACAGAATCGGCCGGAGATCAGGATGATGCAGTCCTGCCAACCCGCACGAACTCGTGAGAAGAGAAAAGTAATGGCGAAGTCGCCTGCTCGAAAATAAGTCTGAAGAAAAAGTAGCTTGTTGTATTGATTGGTTGATGATTACAGATTTACAAAGGTAGCTATTTATAGCCCCGTACAGATAATTCCTTAACCAACTAGAATCCTATCTCTAATTCAAACAGAAAACGAATATCTACAAGCACAATTCGTGCTAGGTTAGTTACTCCACGCTTCGTGGGCTGACCTCCACCTTATCCTTCCATCCCTTTCCAAGCCCATACAGGCCCAATTAGTCCACCCTCCTAATCGGCCGATTCCTTATCGGCAAAAGATTACCGATTGGGACTCTGGTGCATTCGTCCTAAAGCGAGACAAAAGTCACCGACCGATTCCATACTATAGCACCATTTGGCCGATTCCCGACTGTGCTTCCCCGAATTCCTCTCTTCTTGGCGCCGATTTCACTAGTGACGAAATCTGGCGTCAACACATGCCCCCCAGTTTCGGAGTAAAACACAGTCTTTTACTTCGAAATTCTTTATAACCTCCCCTCCGAAACGGCCACAGTGAAAATCTCCTTCCGTTTCGCGGTCTCCCAGCTGATCATTGCAATTTTTTGAAACGGGCGCCCACGACAGCCACTACCCCCGAAAAACTCGAAACGCCGGCGCGGTGAAAATTCCATTTTTACCCCCTCTTCAGGCATCCTTTAAATAGCGCTTCACCGCACCTCATCTTCAAGCTCACGTCTCTTTTCCCAATGCACGCGCGTCCTTCTTCTTTCAACACTTTCCCTTGCCACCGAAGCTTTCTAGCTCCACCTCCTGTTACTTCTTCCCTCTTTCCTTCCAATGGCGGCTCCCTCCGGCAGCTCTCCCGCACGCGATGCCCCAGAGATAGCGCCTCCGGTGGTGGTGGCGACGACCGTCACTCCCTCCACAGATGAAGGAGCTTCATCAGAAATCCCAATGGCGATCCCCATCGCGGCCCCGTCATCCACATCCGCATCGGCGACCACACCGATTACTCAGAACTTCATCCCAGAGGTAAATACCGAATCCTTCCCCTATCGGCAATGTATTTACCTTAGATCTGTTTCTTACATTTCCATACTCCCTTTCCTTTTTTAGGCGGTTAGGCATAGAATTACTATTCACCTCACGGGAAGTCCTGGCCTTGTTTGTCTCGGTCCTATGGGAGACCCAGATCCGATAGATCTTATAAATTCGGAAACTGACCGGATACCCTTCAAACGATCCAATATGAACTTAGATCAATGGGTGGGTACTTTCAGATCCTGGCCGAATGAAACCCCAGGTTGGAGGGAATGGTACCAACGGATGGCCGCGTCAAAGAGCGTCTCGTGGGAAGAGCTCAAAATCAGCCAGTGCATCAACCTCTCCCTGTCTCAAATGGAGAAAAATGAGCCGTTAGTGATGACGGCCTCCTATTTTTGGTCTGACGCACTTAATGCGTTCTTATTTGGGCACGGTCCTATGACCCCCACACTGGCCGATGTGGTCCTGTTGACCGGCCTGGACATATCCTCCCCTGACACACCCTTCCGCCTTTTGACCACAACATCACATCGGCTGGACACGAGAGGAATCGGCGGTTGGAAAGGCTTCATCAGAAGTAATAAGAAGACCAGGACCGTTGAGAACAGGGAGCACACAGCTTTCCTGATGATGTGGCTAGAAAAACACTTCTTCTACGGAAGAGCCGCCGGCCCAACAACCAACACCCAGTCCTTAGCTGAAGCACTGTCCAGAGGGGACCATATCCCTCTCGGGAAACATCTACTGGGGGCCGTGTACCACATGCTTCATCAAATCGGCACAAGACTTTCCAAGGGAGAACCAATCGGTAATCAAGGCAGGCCTTGGTGGTTTGTCAATCTATGGTTAAACCTTTACATGAGCAGAATAACCCGGCAGCCGGTGGACCACATGACGTTCCCCAATATCGAATCGGCAGAGGACCCCACCGAACGTCGCCGATGCATGTCCTTTGGTGAAGCGGCGTCAGCTTTTCCAGGTTGTACGTATTCTGCTACAAAGGTAGCTAAGTACTTCCGGTGCTTTTACAATGGATTTAATGAAGACGCATCTATTTGGTTCCCGTACCAGCGAGACAACCCCGTCCGCTGCAGCACGACAATTCGGCATGGGTCAACTGCCGATTCAAGTGTATTTTGCTGGCCGAATCAAGTTCAGAGATGTGCTCACATCTGGCCTGGATTACGGTCGGTTGCGAGACCGAATTCCGGACTCCTGTACAATTAACTTGAATGACTGGCTATTATTTCCATTTGCCGTCCAGCCGTTCAAACTCTGGTGCGCCGAGTGGAAGCAATTTCTCTTTTGCAACTCAGCATCGGCATATTGCAATCTTCTGGATCCGGCCAACATTGACCCAAACGCCGAGGTACTTCTCATAGCCGATTTTTATTCTTCTTAACATGATTGAGTACTAATGTTTTTATTGTTTCTTAAGGCCGGGAATCAGACCCCTCCAACGCACAGCCGCAGCGGACGGTTAATAGAGAACCATCCATACACCACCTATCCTCTTATCGGCTACAACGCCCCGTTAGTTGACGTGATCGCTGGCCGATCGAAGCAGGTTCACAAGAGGACCACCAAGAAAACCAGTCGCCGAGTCCGGGCCCGTACGGAATCGGCGGATCCTCCTGTGCTTGAATCGGCAGAAACTTCGACCGCACCACCTTCTCAGGTCATTCAAATTGCCGATAGTCAAGTCATTACGCAAGCTGGGGCGGCCGTCGCGTCGTTGCTGTTGGAAGCTATACAGGTAAACCTGAGCTTTACTGTTCCCGATTGTAATTCTCTTATTAACCTTTCTTAACCTTAGTCTACACAGAGCACTCCTGTGGAAGCGCAACAATCGGCAGCAGCTCAGCCAACCATCGTCGCGCCCTCTCTCCCACCTTTTGAGGTATAGCGCTCATCTTACTGATTTCCCGTGGGTATTTGCGTTATGTACTTATTCAATCCTCCGACACAGGCCATCGGCACACCGAGCGCTTCTCGACCACCGATTTCTTCTCAGGGGGCTGGTCCGAGCACCGCGCCGATTATCGTGGAGTCCTCTTCATCCGATGAACCCATGGCGCAGGCCACTGAGCAAGACACGACGGCTTTACAAGAGCAGCATGAGGAAATTCATTTCAAAATGGTAAGTTCCTAAACCAGCTTTCAACCAGCCGATTTGCTCTGATTCCCCACCGATTCACCCTTTTTCCTTATTTTCTTAGGAACAAGACTCCCCCGACAACAGCCTCTTCTCCTTCACGGTTGCTCTTTCTGACGACGAGGAAGTCGCTTCCCGCCAAGTCGCTCTAAGCTCCGTTCCTGATGACATCCGAGCTAAACTCACCAACATCTGATCCCTCCTTCAAGGGGACATCGGCCGATTAGTAGAAGATGCTTCGCCGATTCGGCAGCTCTTCAGTGACGTCAGCGGACGAGTACCAGAGGAAGCGGAAGAGGCTTTGGCACCGGCGGCCTTCATCGAGTCCATGAGGATCCCAGTCTTTAGAGCCCTTCGTCACATGGCCGATCGCGCAAAACTGGCCAAGACTCGTGAAGATGAAGACGCTTTCAAGCGTCAGGCTCAAGAAGCGCATCGGCGTATCCATGTTCTAGAAGACTCCCGCCCGGCGATCATCGGTGAAATAGACCGCCTCAAACGTCGGAGGGCGGAACTTGCCAAAGAGATGGAGCAAGTGACTAAAGCAATCAGTGTCGAAGAGAACAAACTCCAAGAGCTGCCCTCTGCTATTGCCAATTTGACACGGGAGAGGCAGCGCCTTGCTCATGAAGCCCTGAGACTCCACCGCAGCGCATCGGAGGTCCCTGGATCGGCGGAAGAAGACCAACGGGTTCTCGACTCTGCCGATCAGATCCAGCGCCGGGCCATCACGGCTATCGATACCCTTTTGGGTAATCTGTAAAACACTGACCGTTTTGTACGAACATTTACTACCTTCTTTGACCGTCCCTCGCGACGCCCTTTCTATTTACTGCCTTCCTTATTACCGATGGGACGTGGCCTCACCAGATTTCCACGCATTTTTTCCCCATAAATATCGACCTCGGCACCTACTCCCGATAGTATTAACTTAGTTCCCACTTCACTTTTCTTCCTCTTCTCATCAGCGCGACTGCTTCATCATGGCTTCATCGTCCTCTTCTTCTGTTAATCAGGTGAAGCCCTGACTTTTACCTTCCCTTAGATCTTAGGGAAAGAATTTTTCTTCTTATCCCCTCTTTGTTTCAGCCTCAACGTCTCAGCCCGGACCTCGTGCGCGCCATCGAGTGTATCCACTCTGAGGACCCACTGTCACGGGAGGACAAGGCGCTGATCCTGGCTCACCGAGAGGAGCTCCAAGACCACATTACTGCAGAGGCTCGTGCGGTCTTGGATGCCGTGGTGAGTGAAGGCAATCGCCGATCTCCAACCATCAGGGGCCGCCACCGTGACGAACCTGGGGATGACGTCACCTCGGCGACCCGCATGATCCTGGACTTCATGGAGAGGAACGGCGGCCAGCGACCTCCCACTGATAGGAACCGTTTGCTTCCTCGGCCAGTCGTCCTTGCGGCGGCAGAGGCCTCGCGCCTCCGTGTTGCGAACGAGTTGGAGCGGAATGGGAAGGCATCCCAGAAGAAGAACGACTAGTTTGTTTTTTGTATATTTTTTGTTCTAAGGGCGACTAATATTTTGTCGGCCATGTAATCCGTCGCCCGTACCGAATGAATGTAATCGGCTGATCCGGTCGACTTATGTGTTTTTAAACCGACTTGTATCGGCTACGTGTGATCGTGTTATGGTTGATTTCTTACGCTCCGACCCATATACTAGGGTAGTATCTTTTTAAGTACCTTCCATTCAGAGCTCTAGTGAATTCTTCTCCTTCTATTGTTTCCAAAATGTAAGCATTTCCTGGAGCGCATCTGCCGATTTTATACGGCCCTTCCCAGGTAGGGGACCATTTTCCGAATTTAGGATCTTTCGACCCGATCGGCAACACTAACTTCCATACCAAGTCTCCAGGGGAGAACTGCTTGACTTTGACCTTCTTATCGTACCACCTGGCTACTCTCTTTTTATTCTCTTCGATACTTATCAGAGCCCTCAGTCGTTGGCTAGCCAAATCGTCGAGTTCCCCTTTCATCAGTGATGAGTAATCGTCGGCCGATAACTGGTCCTGAAGTGAAATGCGCCTTGATCCTGCCCTCGATTCCCATGGTAGCACTGCATCGTGACCGTACACCAGCTGATAGGGAGACAACTTGGTAGCCCCGTGACAAGCCATCCTGTACGCCCACAGGGCCTCAGTCAAGCATAGGTGCCACTTCTTCGGATGTTCTTCGATTTTCCTTTTGATCAACTTGATTATCCCTTTGTTGGAGGATTCTGCTTGACCATTGGCTTGGGCGTAATACGGAGAAGAGTTTAACAGTTTGATTCCCATGTCGGTCGTAAACTCCTCAAATTCCCCCGATGTGAACATTGTTCCTTGATCGGTTGTTATAGTTTGAGGGATACCGAATCGGTAGACGATGTGGTCCCTTACGAAGTCGGCCATGATAGCCGATGTCACGGCTCTCAACGGGATTGCCTCCACCCATTTGGTGAAGTAATCAGTAGCCACCAGAATAAATTTGTGCCCCTTGCTTGACGGTGGGTAAATTTGGCCGATGAGGTCTATTCCCCACCCCCTGAACGGCCACGGCTTGATGATGGGATTCATGGCCGACGCGGGTGCACGTTGGACATTTCCAAACTTTTGACATTCCTGACAACCCTTATAATATTTGAAACAGTCTTCGAGGATCGTAGGCCAATAGTACCCGTTGTTCCTGATCATCCATTTCATCTTATGTGCCGATTGGTGTGCTCCACATACCCCTTCATGGATTTCTCCCATTAGATTCTTGGCCTCTTCCGTCCCAAGGCATTTAAGAAGGACCCCGTCGATCGTTCGGTAAAACAGATCATCTTCGAGTAATACGTATTTGGTGGCATGAAAGCGTACTCGTCGCTCCACCTTTTTAGACGGATCCTTTAGGTAATCGGCAATTTCTTTACGCCAGTCGTCGGCTGCGAGTTCTAAAGCCATAGCGCCCAGAATCGGCCGATACCCAGATGCGTGCTGGGCGAGTTTGTTTGCTTCTTCGTTGCGGTCCCTTGGGACATGCTCGATTACTGCCGATCTGAATTCTTTTAAAAGCTGTAAGCAATCTTCGTGATAAATTCTTAACACGTCATCTTTGCACTCAGCCCTTCCGGTCAATTGATCCACGATAAGCATAGAATCTCCGAAGATTTCGACGGAATCGGCCTTGACTTCTCTCAATAATTGTAACCCTTTTAATACAGCTCTGTACTCCGCTTGATTGTTAGTAGCGGCGGTTTCAATCGGTAGAGAAAAATCATAGCTTGCCCCCCGAGGCGATATGAGAACGATGCCGATTCCTGATCCGACCCCGCATGACGATCCGTCGAAAAATAATTGCCAAGGCGCCAGCTCCACGAGGGCGATCTCCGGTCCATAGTGCTGGGCAACGAAATCGGCCATGACTTGACCCTTGACGGCTTTTGCCGATTCGTACTGCAGGTCAAATTCCGATAAAGCTAAGATCCATTTACCGATTCGTCCTTTCAGTATCGGCAGTGATAGCATGTATTTTACTACGTTGTCTTTGCATACGACTACACATTCTGCCGACAGTAAATAGTGCCTGAGTTTAGTGCATGAGAAGTAAAGACACAAGCACAAACACTCCACCGGGGGATATCTTGTTTCAGCGTCCAGGAGTCTTCTACTGACGTAATAAATTACCCGCTCTTTGCCTTCAAACTCTTGGACCAGAGCCGACCCAATAGCTTTTTCATCGGCTGATAAATACAGTTTAAACGGCTTACCAGTTTGAGGGGGAACCAAGACTGGCGGTGAGACCAAGTATCGCTTGATATCTTCTAACGCCTTGCGCTGTTCTTCTCCCCATATAAATTCCTGGTCTGGCTTCAACTTCAGAAGTGGCGTGAATGCTTGAATCCGACCGGATAGATTAGATATAAATCTTCTGATGAAGTTTACCTTGCCGATTAGAAACTGCAGCTCAGTTTTGTTCTGTGGGGCCACGACTTTGTTGATGGCCGCTATGGTCTTCTGATTGACTTCTATACCTCGTTCGTGCACCATGAATCCTAAGAACTGTCCGGCGGACACGCCGAAAGCGCATTTGTTGGGATTCATCTTAAGACCGTGCTTTTTGGTACACTCTAGCACCCTTCGCAAATCGGCTAGATGTTCCTCATGGCTTTTGGACTTGACCACAACATCATCGATGTAGATTTCTACCAGGAGGCCAATGAGTTTGTGAAAAATGTAATTCATAGCTCTCTGATATGTAGCGCCAGCATTCTTCAAGCCGAAAGTCATCACCACCCATTCGAATAAACCAAGATGGCCTGGACATCTGAAAGCCGTTTTGGGTATGTCCTCTTCGGCCATAAGTATTTGATTGTATCCGGCGTTTCCGTCCATGAAGCTAATAATTTTATGTCCCGCGGTGGCGTCGATCAGTACATCGGCCGTAGGCATGGGGTAGCCATCCATCGGTGTGGCCTGATTAAGATTCCTGAAATCAACGCAAACGCGTAACTTCCCATTTTTCTTGTATACTGGCACGATATTGGAAATCCACTCGGCATAACGACATTGCCGAATAAATTTTGCTTCGATTAGCCGAGTTATTTCAGCTTTTATGTCTGGTAAAATTTTAGGATTGCAACGCCGTGCGGGTTGTTGGTACGGCCGATACCCCGGTTTTATGGGTAGCCGATGTTCAACAATAGATCGGTCTAAACCAGGCATCTCGTGATACTCCCAAGCAAAACAATCCTTGAATTCCCTTAACAAATTTGTCAATTTACACTTGTATTCCGGATCTAAATTTGCACTAATAAAAGTCGGCCTTGGTTTGGTTCCAACACCTAAGTCTATCATCTCTAATGAATCGGCCGACGTGAATCCGTGCCCCAGCTTCCCATCTTCTCGGGCGAACTGATCCATCTATTCTGCGTCTTCGGAGCCGACTGCTCGGATCGGCTGTAGGCCAAAATCGGTGACCTTCAGGAAATCGGTCTCCCACACCCTTCCTGATATGCACCTGACGGTCTCGCAGCTCCACTGCTGCGTGTCGGCTGCTGCAATGCTGTACGCGGAGTCGGCTTTGACCACCTCGATGTTATCACCGACCCATTGTACGAGGCACTGATGCATAGTTGACGGGATGCAGCAGTTTGCGTGTATCCAGTCTCGGCCAAGAAGCATATTGTAGGATCCCTTGCCATTAATAACGAAAAGCGTGGTAGGAAGGGTCTTACTGCCAATGGTGAGGTCGACGCAGAGAGCACCGCGAGCGTTTGACACCTTGCCTTTGAAATCCTTGAGCATCATGTCCGTCCTGGTCAGATCGTCATCGCTTTTCCCCAGCTTCCGGAGTACGGCGTACGGCATGATATTGACAGCAGCTCCTCCGTCGACCATCAGTCTAGTGAGGGGGCGACCGTCAACATGCCCTTTAAGGAATAATGCCTTCATATGTTGTCGTTCGTCGTCTTCGGGCTTTTCGAACGTGGCCATCATTGGCTCTAAAGCCAACCGTGCTGTCTGCTCCTCTATCGCCGATACGTCCTGTTGATCGGCGGGGGTCATGAACTCCATCGGTAGTATGAAAACCATGCCGATCTCGGCTGCCGATTCATCACCCGCCGATTCGTTGTTCCCTTTATCGTTTCTTTTGGGACGCCACTCCCGAGGCCTCCCTTCCTTCTTGTCCGTCGCGCTTTCTTCTTCTTGCTGTTCCCATTGGCGGAGACGCTGGATTCTCCATTTTTGTGACTTGGTCAATCCATCGGGGCACCACCTGGGGTTTATTGGCCTCCCTTCTGTCCTGGCGCGTTCCCACTCCGGTTCGCGTCCTAACGGGTTTTCATCTGTCACCCGAGCATCGGCCATTTCTTCGAGCCGGCTGTGAACGCTGGCCTTACTATATGACTGGTCCCGCCGATCGGTCCTGCCCCCCTGCCTATCATGGTGTTTATCTTCCGACCGATTATATCGGTCACTTCTGCCCCCCAGCCGATCACGCACGGGAGGGCGCTGGTCACCGTGGTTGCGTCAATTCCTGCTGATCGGTTCTAGCCTTCCGTCCCTGGAGCGAGACCTGTTGAACGGCCGATTGCCTCGATAGGGACCATTGCACTCTGGGCAAGTATCGGCCGAAGGTAGCCTGAGGTTATTTTCCCAACAATGAATGAAGAACGGGCATCTCCAGTGCTCTTCGTGCCGGCGCATCGCTTCTTCTCGGGACCTTGAGCGTTCATGTTGGCGTTGGTACTTTTGGAGCAAGAACTGTGAAGTAATACGTGGCCCTTCCGACTCACCATCATCGTCTTCCATTCGCCGTTTTCCCTTGACATCTTCAGGCGTAGTTTGATTCCTGGGATCGACAGCGCCACTCTTTTTGGCCGATTCGGACGTCAGCACTTTTGTTTGGAGAGAATTCTTCCCTGTTTCAACCATGTTGGTAGGAAAGGGGTGCTGGTCGATTTTCATTGGCTTGGCCGATTTTGTCGGCACTTCAAATTTGAGTCTGCCTTGCTCAATGGCCGACTGTATCTGTTGCCTGAAGATCTTGCATTCGTTGGTATCATGTGATGTGGCATTGTGCCACTTGCAATACTTCATCTTTTTTAATTGTTCGGCAGAGGGTATTGTATGGTAAGGCGAGAGTTAATCTGCCCTTCCTGGAGGAGAAGATCGAAGATTTTATCGGCTTTAGTTGTATCAAAACCGAAAGCTTCTGGCTCCTTTTTGCCGAATGGGCATGATATCGGCTTTTTCCCTTTGATCCATTCTGCAAGTCCGATTTCAACATCTTCCTCATCCTCTAATTCCTCCAGGAATGCCACTTTCTTCTGGAAATTCCTCCGTGGATTGAATGGACATACCTCCTGTCCGGACTATCGATGAACAATCTGGCTCAGGCTCTCGAACTCCTGTGAAGCATATTTCTCTTTAATGTGTGGCAGAAGGCCTTGGAAAGCTATATCGGCCAACTGTGCATCGGTTAGAGCCAGGGAGTAGCACTTGTTTCTGATTTCCCGAAACCTCTGTATATACGAGGGTATCGGCTCATCACTTCTTTGCCGGAGGCTAGTCAAATCGGACAGCTTCATCTCATGGACCCCAGCATAGAAGTATTTGTGGAACTGTCTTTCTAGATCAGCCCATGTGATTATTGAGTTTGGCGGCAAAGTCGTGAACCACTGGAAGGCCGAACCAGACAAGGATGACGAGAACAACCGTACCCGTAGGGCATCTTACGTAGCTGCTTCCCCGCATTGGATGATGAATCTATTCACATGCTCCACGGTCGAAGTATCATCCATCCCTGAAAACTTAGTAAAATCCGGAACTTTATACCGATGGGGGAACGGCAATAGGTCATATGTAGGTGGGTATGGTGTTCTGTAGGTATAAGTTTGCATTTTCGGCTTCAAGCCGAATTGTTCTTGCATCACCTCCGCAATTCGTGCCGACCAATCTGGTTGTTGCTGGTGAACTGTTGGCTGAGGTATCGGCACGTGCTGGTAAATTGGAGGCTGAATAAAAGGAGATTGATGAAAGGGTGGCACCTGAGTGTAATCCGGCTGTGTAGTAAAGGACGACTGCTTGAATGACCCACTCGTTTCATCACATAGCATGAATGCTGCTGTCTTGTTAACCTCCGGAGCGACAGGCTGGTATGGTGGTATGATCGGCCGAATGGCCGCCTGGGAGGGTGCCTGGAACGGAGTGTTTCCTTGACTGGCCGATTGATTCAGACCGGCCGTGGCTGAAGGTGCCCCCCAGGGTGATGGGTTGACTGGAGGGAACGGTGCAGAGGACATCTGGATGGAGCCATATCCCAACGGAGTTGATGATGCAGATACGCCTGAACTCCCAACAGAAAATTGAATCGGCTGTGAAGCCGAATACGGATAAGTTTGATTTGGTGGGATTGGCTGAAAATATGTAGGTCCTCTGTACCCTTGAGCTATGCCCCCGGCGAAGGAGTTAACAACGGCGTTGTGCACCATGTTTGAGAGTACCGGGGACTGGTCGATGAAGGCGTGATGAATAGATTGTTGGATCATATCGGACATTTTATCCGAATCCTCAGAAATTGTGATGTGACGGGGAATAGGGAAAGGAGTCTTCTTAATGGTCTCCCCACTCCTGGAGCGACTGAACGACTTCAGACAAGCTTTCCGGCATTGTTCCATATACTTGTCCAGATCTTCCTTCTGGTCGTCCTTCAGATCTGCTTCCGTCACCTCGATGACGTTATCTTCAGAGACTTCAGCAGCTTTCGACATGACAGCATTTGTATTGGTCCCACTGGGCGTGCCAAAAGTGTGTTGGCGCTAGAAATCGGTCAACCGAATCCCAGCGACCGACACACGACCCGGGAGAATCTGCTTAGCTCCTGTTCGTGTGAATGCCCTGGTGCGGTTCGCGCGGCGTGCCAGCCAATCTGACCTGTTGATTGGCAAGGAAGAACACGTGTCAGGTCCAGAAATTACGATCGGCTAAGTTTCCGATCGAGAGAGTTTATCGGCGAATCGGCCGATTTACTGTGATAATGAAATCGGCTATAAGACGGCCTGATTTCTATAGCCTAGTAGACAGGAAATTGCTAAAGTGATCGGTACAAAGCTTATGATAACAACACTAGGAACAGATCTAATCGGCAATAGATGAATTTATCAATAGAAGACAGAGAAAGCCGACACTACCGATTCCTAGCTGGATAACTGGTGATAAAGACTAGAAAAAAACAGGTAAAAACCTATAAATCTAGCAAATATCGATAACTAGTGAATAAATCTAAACGAAACAACAGCGATGCGCCAGAAGTTAAAGCTTAGATATTACTCGATAAACGGAACTTACAGAATCGGCCGGAGATCAGGATGATGCAGCCCTGCCAACCCGCACGAACTCGTGAGAAGAGAAAAGTAATGGCGAAGTCGCCTGCTCGAAAATAAGTACGAAGAAAAAGTAGCTTGTTGTATTGATTGGTTGATGATTACAGATTTACAAAGGTAGCTATTTATAGCCCCGTACAGATAATTCCTTAACCGACTAGAATCCTATCTCTAATTCAAACAGAAAACGAATATCTACAAGCACAATTCGTGCTAGGTTAGTTACTCCACGCTTCGTGGGCTGACCTCCACCTTATCCTTCCATCCCTTTCCAAGCCCATACAGGCCCAATTAGTCCACCCTCCTAATTGGCCGATTCCTTATCGGCAAAAGATTACCGATTGGGACTCTGGTGCATTCGTCCTAAAGCGAGACAAAAGTCACCGACCGATTCCGTACTATAGCACCATTTGGCCGATTCCCGATTGTGCTTCCCCGAATTCCTCTCTTCTTGGTGCCGATTTCACTAGTGACGAAATCTGGCGTCAACACAAACAAACTCATTTTTCTTCCTCTCTAAATCATAAAACAAAGCATAACAAGAGGATGAAGTAGCTAACCTTCACAACACTTTGGATGAGTGAAATCTCCACGGAAATGAGGGAAAAAATTCAAGTAGCACCTCCCCTAGGCTTGCTTCGGTGTCATGGAGAGGAGTTGAAGCTCTCTATCTTTGTGGAGTGGACTGGCTCGGGCTGGAGAAGAAGAAAGGTAGAGGTCTTGGGATTAAATGGGGAATGAGTTTTTATCCCGGTTTAAAATTCCAACTGGGATAAAAAGGAACACTTTTTGTTCCGGTTGAAGTTTACTCCCGGTTGGAACCACCAACCGAGACAAAAGCTCATTCCCCATTTAATCCCAAGACCTCTACCTTTCTTCTTCTCCAGCCCGAGCCAGTCCACTCCACAAAGATAGAGAGCTTCAACTCCTCTCCATGACACCGAAGCAAGCCTAGGGGAGGTGCTACTTGAATTTGGTGCTAAGATACTAGCTGTTACAACTAGGACTAAAGGGCGTCCTTTAGTCTTGGTTGCAAATACCAATCGGGAGTAAAGCTCCGCCCCATTCCAGTTTACCGTGGTGCGCCCCCTTTTGTCCCGGGCCAACTTAAAACCAGGATAAAAGGGGGCGCATGGAAGGTGAATTCTCTACTAGTGCAACTTGCCATAGAGAATGGAATCATGGACCATGATTGACTAATTTGGGCGAAGGGCAAAATCGCCATTTAGGAAGAAAAGCTAACGTCAGTCTCAGATGGGGTTCGAATGTAATAGAGGTGATGGTAATGGAACTCACTTTTTCAGTGGTGAATCAAGAATGATTGGACCGGAACCTACACGTACTTGTGTGACGAGCTCATAGCCACCAAGGGTGCGATTGATTGCCCGTTGCACCCCAAAACCAGGCTCCCCGCGTGCGACCTACTAACAACTGGTTACCTGGGCTGCCTCCTGGGCCTTGCCCGTGAGGTGCAAAAGGAGCCCTGGAGCCTGGCTCCTGTCGTGCAGCCAAAACCATCATTTCCCCAGAGCCAGGCTCCTGGGGTGCGGTGGCGTGTGCGAGGGCGAGCGCGTGGCGGGAAAAATTGCATCCCTGCATGCACGTGGGAAGCTCTAGGGTTACCGCCCCATTTCACGCCATTCGCCGGCCATAAATGGTCACCAATCCCCTTCCCCCTCCCTCTTGCTCACTCTTCTTCTTCCGCTGACAGCTCGCAGGTGAGGATTCGCACCCTTCGTCTCCCCTTTCCTTGTGATTTTTGGATTTGCGAAGGCCTGATCTACCACCCTCCCACCTTTTCTTTGGTTCGCAAGGTGTAGTTCTTCACAGATCTATTGGGCAAGGCAAGTTTTTTGTGCACTTGTGTTCGGTTTTCATCAAGTTCGTAACCCTAGGGTTTGTCAAATCCCACTGAATTGTGTTATGTTCACGTGAAATACACAAGCCCCCACTAGATCTGAGTTCTTTACTTGTTCACAGGTAAGAATCTTGACTTTAGGGTTCGAACTTGTTGTGTTTCAATTGGTTCTTGAGCGAAAGCAGTTTTTCTTTTGAGCAGGTTTGCAAATCTGAGTCCCCCTCCTCTGGATGCCACTGATCTGTTCATGGTTGTGACTGAGGCGAGGTTCTTCTTGGTGCTTCTATTGCGGTAAAATAAAGAAGCCGTTACCCCTCTTCCCAACCCCTCTGTCGACCCGTGGTTGCGCATGTCATCTTTATATGATGGTTTCGATGCTTACTATGTGATGAAAATGATGTTTACTAGTCAAGGTTGACAGTTCATCTTATTCTGAGCACACTTGTTCATGACAGTAATGCCTATCTATGGATCTAATCACACTTGTTCATGTCAATGATGCCTTCCTTTATCTTTAATATTGATCTGAGCATAGTTATCCATGTCAATATTGTTTGTTATATTGATTTGAGCATAGTTGTCCATGTCAATGATGCCTTTGTATTGATTTGAGCATTGTTGTCCATATCAATGCTATCTGCTATATTGATTCGAGCATAGTTGTCCATGTTAATGTTGCCTTTATATTGATCTGAGCATTGTTGTCCATGTCAATGCTGCTTGTTATATTGATTTGAGCATAGTTGTCCATGTCAATGATGCCTTTATATTGATCTGAGCATTTTCGTCCATGTCAATGTTGTTTGTTATATTGATTTGAGCATAATTTTCCATGTCAATGATGCCTTTATATTGATCTGAGCATTGTTGTCCATGTCAATGATATGTGCTTTCCATGTTATTTATATAGATGGCTCTTGAAGACAAGAGACACATGCTTATTGTTGATGCAGCTGCTTTAGTCACTGTCATGTATGCATTCTTCCTGAATAGGATGAGAATGGCTCAATGCTCACGTCCTCAGATTAGTTATGCCCCAATGTGTGCTATGGATGAGGAAAGACAAAAGAACTTGGATAAAATTTATAACTGTAATGACGTAGAGTGTGTAAACATGCTTTGCATGAGAAGAGCCCCTTTCTTTCGGCTATGTAATTTGCTTAGGGACATAGACTTTCTTAGAGACACCATACATAGTAGTGTAGAAGAGCAAGTTGCAATGTTTCTTCATATTGTTGGGCAAAGGTTTAGAGTTATCCACCAAAATTGGAGGAGATCTGTAGAGATAGTGAGTAGACATTTCAAGGAGGTATTGTATGCTATTGGTGAACTTAGGCATGATATGATTAAGCCTCCATCAAGTGAGACACCTCTTAAGATCACAAACAACTCAAGGTGGTACCCATATTTTAAGGTAACACAGGAGTAACCATATGAAACAAATGATGCATACTTGAGTGCAAATTTTGTAACAAAATATTGTTGGGTTTATGTAGGATTGTGTTGTGGCTATAGATGGCACTCGTATCTATGCTAGAGTCCCAGCCAAGATGCAATCAACATTTAGGGGCAGGAAACACTACACAATTCAAAATGTGCTAGCTGCAGTGGACTTTGATTTGAAATTCACTTATGTGTTGGCTGGCTGGGAGGGTTCTGCATATGATGCCACCATTCTAGCTGATGCACTAGAGAGGGAGGATGGATTAAGGGTTCCACAAGGTAATGAACTAAATTGGTTCCATAAATTAAGTCAAAAACTAAATTATAGTAGGACTAATACCTGTTTGTAATTTTTCTAAGGAAATTCTATCTAGTAGATGCTGGATATGCATGTCATCCTGGATTCCTCCCTCCTTATGGAGGCACTAGATATCATCTTAATAAGTTTGGTGGTAGAAATTATCCAACCAATCCAAGAGAGTTGTTCAATTTGAGGCATTCAAGTCTGCGTGTTACGGTTGAGATGGCATTTGGGGCTTTAAAAAATCGATTCCGCATTATTGACAATAAACATTTTCATCCATTCAAGACACAATTCAAGTTGGTCCTTGCATGTTGCATTTTACACAATTTGATTCTTGGGCATGGTACTGATGAGGTTATTCCTCTTGAGTCCACTTGGGAGCCTAATTCTGGTCATGGCCATGGGGTCCCTATGGATGACAATGCAGCTTGGGCTACTGTTAGAGATGAATGGGCTAATCAAATGTGGGCAAACAGGGGTAATGCTCACTTGTAGATGCATGTACTGCACTTTATAATCTTGACAATGTATGCACTTTGTATCAGTTTATGTTTGATTTGATTTGATCTGAGACATTGGACAACTATGCAATGATGATTAATTATTTTATTTCTTTGTTTCCTTGAGACATTGGACAACTATGCAATGATGACTTATTCTTTTTGTTTCTTTGTTACCTTGAGACATTGGATAATTATGCAATGATGTTTGGTTATTTTAATTACATGAGGCTTTGGGCATTATGCAATGATGTTTGGTTATTTTACTTACATGAGGCTTTGGGCATTATGCAATGATGTTTACTAGTTTTGTTCACTATTTCCTGAGGTAACGAGCAATATGCAATAATATTTTACTAGGAGATGGTACAAGAGAATAACTTTGACCTGGTGGAGGAACTTCAGGCTGCAGAGGTTGCTGCCAAGGCTGCTATCCAGCCTCCTGCTGGCCAGGCTGCCACAGGTGTTAGTGGCCAGGCTACAACTGCTGCTCGTGGCCAGGTTGGTGCTCAGGTTGGTGTTGGTGCTGGGCAGAAGCCCAGACCTGCTATGAGATGGACCAATGTCATGTCTACATTTGTGCTTCGCCGCTTCTGCCAGCTGATCTCTACTGGTGTGAGAACTAACAAGGGGTTTAAGGAAGTGCACTTGAACCAAGTTGCCAAGGCTATGAATGAGTTCTCAGGCAATGAGGTGACAGGGACCCATGTGTACAACCATTTGAGGAAGTGGAGGCAGAGGTAGGTCAGGGTAATCAAGCTGAGAGAACTAAGTGGTGCTTTGTGGGATGAGGACAACTTCATGATCACTTTGGAGGAAGAGCACTACAAGGGCCATATCAAGGTTAGTTTCCTTTCTTATTCAGTTTTATTGCTTCCATAAGTTCATGATGACAATATATGCTAACCCTACTTTTGTTTGGATTTCAGGCACACCCAAAGGATGCTGAGCTTTTGAACAAGCCTACAGAGAACTACCAGCAGATGCAGATCATATTTGGGAATGGACTGGCTAAAAGGAAGTTTGCTATGGGCTCCTGTGAATCTTTGGGCTCCCCTTCTGACTTTGCTGATTTAGAGCCTGACCACATGAAGGTTGATGATGTGGCAAGGGTCTGATACAAGCAACAAGAAGAAGAGGTCCATACTTAGTGAGGGGGACATTTTGGTGATGACTGGGATGACTGATGCTGTCAACAATGTTG